>NC_142375.1:21566423-21586423 GCF_059441005.1 Hippichthys cyanospilos | reverse complement strand
ACAATTTGAACCTTTTGGTGAAATGAAAATTGAGGGCGTAAGCCTGGTTTTGTAAAAACGTTTTTCTTGCGCAATACTTTGTAAAACACATTTGGCCACTTATTGTCCGCCAAAAGTGACCACCTTGCTGAAGGCTGAGCAAACGAGCATCACAGCTCAGCTGACCCGTGTGACCGATAACGACCAATAATCATGCCTAAAGATGTTACATCATGTGACGTTCGCAAGCTGAGCCGTGTTTGTGTCTTAATTGAATCCTCAGCATGTGCGATGTCATTTTTTAACAAAATGGCCTCCTGGAGATGGGGGGAAAAAAAAAAAGTGGATTTTGTTGCTTAATTCTTAATCAACAAAAGCAAGATTGTCGTGTTTAGCTTAGCGGGCTTCCTAGAACATATTATTGGAAAGAAAATTTGAGGGTGTACTTCCCCTTTAAGATATTTAACTGCATGTGTGTAGCTTGTTTTATTGTGTTTTTATATCAAATGTACAGACAGGCAGAAGATACTTTACGAAGCCGTTGAATGCAGGTCTTATTTAATAATCTGGCCCTCATCTGTGTGTTGCTGCAGAAAATCCAAAGAACGGAACCAATTCCTGATGGGTTTCATTATCTTCTCCGCATTGCCCTTTTCACGCCCACACGCCGGAAGACAGGCCGAGCTCTTTTTATTCTATTTTTCCCCCCCTCACAAGAATTTGTCATCACCAATTTATGACACCTTTTTTTTTTTTTTTTTCTCCAACTTTCACTTGCGCCACTTGTCTGCATTCCTTTCCGGAGAAAATAACACGGAGCGCCTCGGACGCGCACCTCGGTGACAGAATGGGCGCGAGGTAACGGACGAAGGCGGAAGACGACGGGTACAGTCGGCGCAACCTTGTCACCCTTCTCTCAGTGCCGGTCGTCGCGGCAATCAAGCATCCAGCTGGGTGAGTGGCCGGGCTTGTTTTGAAAGCTAATAGGATTTTCAGTGTCTCCGGGGGAAAAAAAAAAACTTCAGAAAAGAAAGATGTTGTTGGGTTTTTTATAGGGGGGGAAAAAAGACGATAAAGATCACGTGGTGGATGGAAATGAGCCGCATTATGATTATGTTCCTGACCAAAAAATGTTTTTTTTTTTATACCTGAACAACCTTCAGTCTGTCTATTGTTTAAAATCAACTGTTGATTTCCTCGAGATCACAGGTGTCAAACTCAAGGCCCGTGGGCCAGATCCGGTCCTCCACATCATTTTTCGTGGCCCGCGAAATGCTGATTTGACTTCAAGTTTCTGGCTAAAATAGCAAATTTGCAAGTTGTCTTTAACTTTTAAAAATCTGTGGAGAATATACAAGCATTTTTTTAATCAGATCCGGTCCTCCACATCATTTTTTGTGGCCCGCGAAATGCAGAATTGACTTCAAGTTTCTGGCTAAAATAGCAAATTTGCAAGTTGTCTTCAACTTTTAAAAATCTGTGGAGAATATACAAGCATTTTTTTAATTCACAATCAGGTGTCAAACTCAAGGCCCGTGGGCCAGATCCGGCCCTCCACATCCGTTTTTTGTGGCCCGCGAAATGCTGATTTGACTTCAAGTTTCTGGCTAAAATAGCAAATTTGCAGGTTGTCTTTAACTTTTAAAAATCTGTGGAGAAAATACAAGCATTTTTTTAATTCACAATCAGTTTTTGCTGGCCTCTGATTTCAAAACTTGGTGCGTGTTTTACAAAAGCATTTAAAAAAGATTTGACTTCACAGTCATAGCGGCCCTCTAAACTAGATCTACAATGTAGCCCATAGTAAAAATGAGTTTGACACCCCTGCTCTAGATCAAAGGTGTGGAACTCCAGTCCTCGAGGGCCGGCATCCTGCATGTTTTCCGGTTTTCTTTCCCCAACGCACCTGATTCAAATAATTAGCACATTAGCAAGCTCTGCGGGAGCTTCAAAACGATCCCAATCATTTGAATCGGGTGTTTTTGAGGGAAAAGTTTTGAAAACATGTCGCATACCGGCCCTCCAGGACCGGACTTCCACACCTGTGCTCTATATCATATGCGAACGAAATCATTCGCCACAATATTTGATTTCTTTTCTTGTTGGTGGAGCTAATTATTTTTTCAGGTCCGAGAACCAATATTTTACCGGTCCTGCTTTCGTGACCCAAATCTCCACAGCCCAGCAGATTTATGCTCCACCTGTTAAAGGCCAAGCTGATTTTTATTTCTTTTTTTAATTTATTTTGTTTTCTCCACTCATGTGTAGGAGAGTTACGGCCCAGCTGTCCTGTGTGGAAGTAATAATGAATAAGTGCAGAGTGAAATCTGATGCATGTGTTGCGCACCACCGAATCCATCATCCCTCCTTAATAGATTGTATTTCCAATTTGCTTTCACGCCAGTCTGGCTGAGAAACATCTCATCACTTATTTTTGAGCGCAGGGCATCTTGTTTTTGTCTTTTTTTTTTTGTTGCGATTTTGTTCCCGTAAAATGACGAGAAAAAAATCGGTTATCTTTCACCCTTGTGCGGTATTTTGTCCTATTCTTTTTATCTTTACATCAAAGGCATTTCAAATCAAAGGGGAAGCATTGAAATGAGACGTTAGGGAGCTGAAATTTCACCTAGACGGTGACAAGAAATTGATGTAAAAGTGATCAAAATATTGCACAAAGGATAAACACATCTCACAAGATTACATGTTTAGATTATAACCGTTGTAATTACCTTTTTTTTTCACCGTTATCCCCGTCAGATTATGATTTATGATTTAGAGCACGAGCACCCTAACGCGTGTGTTTATTTTTACACCGCCATTTTAAATTCCAATTTAGCTTCCGCTGTCCTAATGATCCAAAAATAAACGAGAAGCTCATTATAACCGCACAGGGCCTCTCTCATTAGTGGCCACCGTATCAGCGCATATTTGTCACGTGAACACACATTCACCGCGCTTGATTAATGTTACTTCAAAACAAGCAGCGTTGACACACACCTTAAACGTAAAACGATGTCCTGATAAAGAAAACACGAGAGTAACGGGATCATTAAGGTATGACTTATATGTACGCTTATAGACTTAAGACTGCAGTATACATACACACATATACACACACACAGAGATATATATATATATATATATATATATATATATATATACATATATATATATATATATATATATATATATACATATATACATATATATATATATATATATACATATATATACATATACATATATATATATACATATATATATATATATATATACATATATACATATATATATATATATATACATATATATATATACATATATATATACATATATATATATACATATATATATATACATATATATATATATATACATATATATATATATATACATATATATATATACATATATATATATATATATATATATATATATATATATATATATATATATATATATATATATATATATATATATATATATATATATATATACATATATATATATATATAAAAAGAACAAAGCCTGTGGCGACGCCTGCAATTGTCAGTCCGCGCATGCCGAGACACTTTGGACACTTCCAGCTGTCGCTTTGCCTACACCGGAGACGCATTACTAGCCCCACTTGGATTTTGTATTGCAGCCTCGTTTGCACAATTAAGGGAATTGAGGTATCCTTGGAGGTGCGCGTGTATGCGCAAGGTGTCTCGTGCACAGCGTCTTAATAGGAACAGGACAAACAAGCGGCCTCCAATATCAAGTGCTTTGCTCGTTTTGACTTGTAAAAAATTCCAGTCAAGGTGAATTCATTAAGCTGAAGGTTATCACAGAGAGAAGGCAGGCTTTTTAGTAGTTATAAAGTCCCACTAGAAGGGGAAAATTCATTAATATACAGTTGGATCAAAAATAACCGGATTATGGGTAAAAAAACAGGAAATACAAGGATGTATCCAACTTCATTTTATAGACAACCTAAAAAAACAACAAATGAAATTCGGTGTTAAACAGCCCAATTGGGGGTTGTTTTGCACAACAACAACAAAAAAACTTCATTTAGGTCCTTTTGACCTAAATATTGGGTCAAATTGACCCATATACGTTTAGCCCAAAAAATGGGTCATAGAAGTGCTCCCTCTATTGGCCAAGTGTCACCGATGCATGCTCTTGCTGCTTTGTTTCTAGCCTTCTCGTCTTTTTTTTTTTTTTTTTTTTGCCGCAATCGAACTTAGCTTGTCTTTAGTCTTCGCCCAGCCAGTCCTTGTGCTCGTCTTTCCATTGAGGATTAATTAGGAGCACTGCAGGCCTATTCTGCTCTCATCACGACCACACCAGGTTTTTTTTTTTTCTTTTTTTTTGTAGTCCCGCCACTGAGCTTCTTGTCTCCCACGGAAGCCTCAGGCTGAGCTAGGATGTTCCGCTCCGCTTTCCAAAGGGGAACGGAAGGCGAGACTGTCTGCTAACCGTCGCATGGCCGCATGGCCCGCCGAGCTTTTTAGCCTCCTTTTCAACTCCGCGGGTGGTCCTAACGCATCCAAGTTGGGCGGACATCACTCGTCTCTTTATAATGCAGAACCTCGTAAATATCCGTGTTTTGTTTTTTACCGGGAATCCCAATGCGTAGCTGTATAAGCCGCAGCATAAAAATTTCGATTTTTGTCTCGGATAAGCCGCACTGGACTATAAACTGCAGGTCATAACATCAGATATTTGCGCAGAAAGATGGTATATGGAAGGTTTTTTTCTTTGAGTAATACACGAGTAATACAAATGAGTAGAGTAATATACAAGTAATGCAATAGTAGTGTGATGCATGACATTTCAAATGCATTCATATTGTAATGAAACTTATTACTTTGAAATGACAGAAATAAGTAATAAATAATGCGTTACAATTTTCAAGTAACTTGCCCAACACTGTTTATATATATATATATATACACACACGCACACACACACACACACCGTATTTTCCGCACTATAAGGCACACCGAATTATAAGGCGCACCCTCAATTAATGACATATTTTAAAACTGTTTCCATATATAAGGCGCACCGGATTATTAGGTGCACCCTCAATTAATGACACATTTTAATATTTTTTCAATCACAATATAGTAATACTGAAAGTAATAACCATAATAACTCAAATAATAACTCTAAACTCTCAATAGCATGATAACTCAAAAGCTTACTTTCACTTCATTCCCCACCCACCGATCTCAATCTCAATATTGATCCATATATAAGGCGCACCTGATTATAAGGCGCACCATCAGCTTTTTAAAAAAAATTGAGGCTTTTAGGTACGCCTTATAGTGCGGAAAATAAGGTGTATATATATATATATATATATATATATATATATATATATATATATATATATATTCATTCATTCAATTCAGCCTCTCTTTCAACAGAAATTAGTTTTGTAAAGATGTTTCAAGAACCTTTGATGCACTTTGAAAGGCACTCAAAAAGTCACCTGCAAAAGTGTAAATCCAAAGTTGCCTTTTGCAAAGTGGCTCGCTTTTTCAAGTGTTTCGAAGTGCAAAGATTTTCAATAAAGTGCTCTTTTTTTTCTTTTGAGAAGTAAGTCTTAAGAACCATCTGGGTGAGTGCTGGATTTGGAGGAAAACAAAAAAAACAAAAAAACAAAACCAAGCAGAATTGCAGTCTTTGACTTTTAGAAGAGTGGGTGAAAATACGCAAATGTATGAACAAATGTCAGGCTACTATTATGTACTGCACTGTGATTGGCCAGTCATTGTTGTGGGTGTGGCTTTGTGAGCCATCTATTCATAGACTATCAACAATGAAAATGGCAAAATAACATTTTGTTGTTGCTGTTTTTCTTTTTTTATCGCTTTCATCATTACCATTCAAAAGCTTAGAAAACACCTTCGTTCATTACCGTATTTTCCATACTATAAGGCGCACCTAAGAGCCTTCTTTTTTTAAAAAAAAAAAAGCTGATGGTGCGCCTTATAATCCAGTGCGCCTTATATATGGCTCACATCATGTGCTGACTGCCATTAGTTGATTCCATGCGCCTTGGGGCGGCATGGCTTAGTGGTAGAGTGGTCGTCTCCCAGCCGAAAGACCGTGGGTTCGATCCCCCGACCATCAAGACCATGTCTAAGTGTCCTTGAGCAAGATACTGAACCCCCAGTTGCTCCTGATGCTGCGTCATCAGTAGGTAAATGACTAGTTAGTGTAAAGCGCTTTGAGTGCCTAAGGTAGAAAAGCGCTATATAAGTGAAAGTCCATTTACCATTTGCCTTATATGCGAATTAAAAAAAAAGGCCATTCATTGAAGGTGCGCCTTATAATCCAGTGCGCCTTATAGTGCGGAAAATGCAGTACTTTTTGTATATCATTGACACTGTGAAGAAATGATATAGATATATATATCTATATATATATATATATATATATATATATATATATTATTTATATATATTATTTTATATAATAACACAATAACTGGTATTATCTTGTTATTTTCTGTCAGCTTTATGATGCGCTTGATGCTTTTTTTGATGCTCCTTCCCCTTTGTGTGACGGCCATAATCCATAAAGGCCACTGTGACTGTCTTTTCAACTGACCATATGAAGTCGTGCAAAAGCACAGAGCGGAATAAGTCCATCCCTTAATATATTACCACGCCATTAATTTGACAGCTTCCGTCTGGCTTCGCATGCCGTTTGAATGCAAACTAGCGGGATGGCTTGTAATAACTTCCCGCTCACTGGGGAAGCGCTTTACAAAACAACATCACCCCAATTTTACTCAAACCAAAGACAGTTAAGCACTGCAGTAGCTTTAGGGAGAATATTCCTCCTGGTAACTAAGCGCAACATCAAACAAAAAACATTGTACGTGTGTGTGTGTGTGTATATATATATATATATATATATATATATATATATATATATATATATATATATATATATATGTATGTATATATGTGTGTGTATATATACACCTATATGTATGTATGTTTCCATTTATATTTCATGTTTATATTATTTCAAGTTTTTCCTTTTTACTATTTTTACACATACACATGAATTTATGGTAATTCATTCTCTGAAAATTTCTTTTGCTTTTGAACCACTCCATTATCAATATATGAGCCAACCCGAAATCCAGACAAATCGTTTTTGAACATCGGTCACTTAAAGGGACAGCGTGTAAGATTTGAAAAACGCTTTAAATCTTACACACTGTCCCTTTAACACTTAAATATAAGACATCAATGTTATGTCACTTTATACAAGCACCTTAATTATACTTGCACTAGACTCCAACGATTCACACTATTCTGTTTACACTGTTAACAAGCACCTTAAGTATACTTCTGTACTGGACTTATGTGTATCTTGTGTATTTTATTTCTCATATTTTATATCTCGACTTGAGGATACTGCTGGAAATGTGAATTTCCCTACGGGGATGAATAAAGTATCTATCTATCTATCTATCTATCTATCTATCTATCTATCTATCTATCTATCTATCTATCTATCTATCTATCTATCTATCTATCTATCTATCTATCTATCTATCTATCTATCTATCTATCTATCTATCTATCTATCTATCTATCTATCTATCCATCCATCCATCCATCCATCCATCCATCCATCCATCCATCCATCCATCCATCCATCCATCCATCTATCTATCTATCTATCTATCTATCTATCTATCTATCTATCTATCTATCTATCTATCTATCTATCTATCTATCTATCTATCTATCTATCTATGTGACATTAAAACAAAACTAAAGAAGCTGAGCTACTCTATAGAAACCGAGACGCCACTGACTTAACCATAAATATGACCTTATGTGGTGATAAACATACATATAAAATACACGTAAAAATACATGAGGATTATGGTAAATACATAACCGTGGCGACCGCATAGCAACTGAAATCCCAACTATGCATACATACATATAGATATCTTTCAGGCTAGATTTTTTTTATCAAGCCAATTCCTCAACAATCTTGAAATGTGATCATATCTGCTGCAGCTTCAGGTTGCCCAACGCCTCAAATGTCTCACTGTAGCCGCAATGTCATTTTGCTGGAGTTTGCCTGAGATAAAGCGTCACCCCCGCCCCCCCTCCCGCCTCCCCGAATCTCCTCGGCCTTATTCCCCGGCCTGTTCTCTAAATCAAACACGCCGTCCTTTTTATTAATAGCCTGTCAGCAGAGTTAACATTTGTTTCATGTGTATTCATCTGAACAGCTTTTACAAATAGCCCGCCGCTTGTGAACCTGCTCTTGAAATATTGGCCGTGCCCCCCCCCCTCCTCCCCCCCCCTCATGAATTTCAATGACAGAGGGAATATACAGTATGTTTATGTATGGCTGAGTGTCTGCAGAGATGCCGCTCCCCGCCCCGGGGGAAAGAAAAAAAAAACGGTCTTATTTCGAGCGTTCAAAAAAGCAGAACGGCACACAATTGCTTGTTACAATGAAAGGAAATAGCGTGGTCATATTTGCCCTGCTGACTAAGAGCTTTTAAGTCATTTAACAGATGGAAATAGAAGCCTGCCACCGAATAATAAAACCTGAATCAAACTCCACTCTCGCCGTATGATTTCGAAAAACAAACATCAGGAAAAAGTCAGACATGTGTTGTCCACTTTCGTGGACACTTGTTTTGAGTGGAGATTTTTTTTGGCCCTGTTGGTTTCCACCGAGAAATCTTCTCTACTTCACAACCAAATCGACTTTACTCGGCAACCTCTACTTCACAATAGCAGGAAAAAGCCCAGTTTTCACCAAGAAATCCACTTTACTCTACTCTGCTCTACTCTAAAAGCTGAGCTTCCACCCAGAAATCTACTCGACAAAACCGTTTCCACCCACAACTCTACTGTACTCAATTCGCAGCCCAGTTTCCACCCAGAATTCAACCCCATCTACCAACCAATCTACTCTGCTCTAAAAACTCAGTTTCCACCAAGAAATCCACTATACTCTACTCTGCTGTACTCTACTCTACTCTAAAAGCTGAGTTTCCACCCAGAAATCTACTCGACAAAACCGTTTGCACCCAGAGCTCTACTGTACTTAATTCGCAGCCCAGTTTCCACCCAGAAATCAACCCCCATCTACCAACAAATCTACTCTGCTCTAAAAACTCAGTTTCCACCAAGAAATCCACTATACTCTGCTCTACTCTACTCTAAAAGCTGAGTTTCCACCCAGAAATCTTCTCGACAAAACCGTTTCCACCCACAGCTCTACTGTACTCAATTCTCAGCCCAGTTTCCACCCAGAAATCAACCCTCATCTACCAACAAATCTACTCTACTCTACTCTGCTCTAAAAGCTCAGTTTCCACTCAGAAATCTACTCCACTCTACTCAACAAAGGCCATTTTTCACAGAGAGCTCTACTGCGCTCAGTCCGAGCCCAATTTTCTCCAAGAAATCCACTCTGCTCTACTCTACTCTACTCGAAAAGATCCGTTTCCACCCAGAAATCTACTCAACTGTACTCCACTCTACTCAACACAGCCCACTTTTCATCAAGAGCTCTACTGTACTCGATTCATAGCCCAGTTTCCATCGAGAAATCAACTCTCGTCTACCAACAAATCTACTCTACTCGGCTAACACTCTACCTGACAAAAAGCCCTGTTTCCACTGAGAAATCTACTCGTCTCTACTTCACTCTACCCTAGAAAAATCCCATTTTCCACAGAGGAAACTACTCTACTCGACTCAATCCTATATGTAGAGTAGAGTGTGGTAGAGTACAGTAGATTTCTCTGTGGAAACTGGGCTTTTGTCAGGTAGAGTGGAAGTAAAGTAGAGTAGAGGGGTAGAGTAGAATAGAATAGATTTCTTGGCAGACGAGTTGATTTCTCGGTGGAAAATGGGCTACAAATAGAGTGCAGTAGAGTAGAGTACAGTTGATTAGATTTCTGGGTGGAAACTGAGCTTTTAGAGTAGAGTAGAGTAGAGTGGATTTCTTGGTGAAATCTGGGCTCCACTCTGTCCGACAAGTAGAGTAGAGTAGAGTAGAGTAGAGTAGAGTAGAGTAGATTTCTTGGTGGAAACAGAGCTCTAGAGGACATCCTGGTTTTTCCAATGTCTCTTGTGTTAACGTGTGCTGCCTTGCTGAGACAAAATGGCAGATGGGCTCCCTCTAGTGACATGCTAAAGAATCACAAGCAACATTGATTTCAAGGGCCTGGCTAATATTGTCTTGTTGCTATTTTTTTTTAACCCCATGCCTATTCTGCAAAATAAAATGTCAAAAAATTTAAAAGGATGTCCTTCTGAGACTCAGCTCATTAATTTGTGTCTCGAAGACTTTTGTTTTTATATCTTTGGAATCATTGGAGCTACCCTATTAAGTCCTGGTGTCCTCGGTAGAGGACATCTTGGCTTTTCACCTGGTGTCTCATGTAATTGGCTGGTACACAATTCTTTTTGCTGTCTTGCTGAGACAAAACAAAAGCAACAGAGGACACACACACACACACATATACACACATATATATATATATGTGTGTGTGTGTGTGTCTTCCTACACAGTGAACCATTGCTCTCAACACTGTATTGAGAAGCATCCGATTTGATGTTGCGAAAAGCGAGTGGTCGCACTTCTGCGTGGACGCGGACAAACAAGACAGCGGAGGACACAATCTATTTCCATCAGATAGAAAAGAGCAGCGCCATGATAAATGTGCGCATAGAGACAGACAAAAGAAAGGAGTTGATTTTTTTCCCCCTTTTTTTTTTTTAAATGGCAGAATGGGAAACAAACTTTTACAACTTCCCATTTCCAAAGACAAATAGCACTGAAATGCGTTGTAGATCCAATCAGCGATAGAAAACAGTTTTATCTTCCGTATAACAAGACTACAGACGACTTGAATTTTTGTACGTGAGCACTTTTTCAACAGCAAAATATGATTGTTGCTTTCTTGCCTTTTTTAGTGTGAAATGTTCAGAGACTTGATCAAATGACGCCATCCAAAAAAGAAAACGCAATTAGTCAACAATGTCATCGTAGTCAACGCGCTATCGCTACTTGCTAAATGCTACGCATAACTAGCAAAACAAATGAGGATATACGAAACACTCACCTCAGAACAGACGCAAGTGTCGTCATGAAATTCAAACATTTACAAATGTCCACAATCCGATCCATTATTGAAGATTTCACCGTGTAGCTGTAGATCTCCAAAACACCCGCATACGTGCTAAAAGTTGCACATGAAAAAAAGGTGATTAGTCAAAGGGACCCGTGTTCAAATCCAGCTGGCTCCGGCCTTCCTGTGTGGAGTTTGCATGTTCTCCCCAAGCCCATGTGGGTTCTCTCAGGCTTCATCCCACACTCTAAAAACATGCGTGGCAGCGGAGTGCCCGGAGAGAACCCGCGTGGGCTCGGGGAGGAAATGCAAACTCCACACTGGAAGGCCGGAGCCAGCTGGATTTGAACTGGAGTCGCGTGCTGTTTGCATGTTCTCCCCTAGCCCATGGCTTCATCCTGCACTCCAAAAACATGCGTGGAAGCGGAGTGCTCGGAGAGAACCCATGCAGGCTCGGGGAGAAAATGCAAACTCCACACTGGAAGGCCGGATTCAGGTGGATTTGGACTCGAGTCGCGTGGTGTTTGCATGTTCTCCCAGAGCCCATGTGTGTTCACTCTGGCTTCATCCCACAGTCCAAAAACATGCATGGCAGCGGAGTGCCCGGAGAGAACCCGCGCAGGCTCGGGGAGAAAATGCAAACTCCACTCTGGAAGGTGGATTTGAAATCGAGTCCCTTATCTGTGAGGCGGGTGCTAACCACTGATCCATCCGCCGAGCCGCCATTAATCCAATCCACGATTCAAAATTTCACGGTTTCAAGGACTGTGGATCTCCAAAAACATCCCAAAAGTTCAAATGATATTCAACGAGTATAAAAAAAAACATGATTTGTCAACAGCGTTGCTTTGGTCATCATGCTAGTGCTACTTGCTACATGCTGCTTGTAAATAGCAAAAAGAATGACAATAGACGAAACCGTTTTACCTTCGAAAATATCGTCAATGTCAGAGAATGTCGTCATGATATCCGCTAAATGTTGATAATACAATCGATTCCATCAGCCAAAATTTTCAACGTTCACTGTCCATCTTGGAAGCATCCACATAAGTCTCATTTACAGAAATAGTTCAAGAAAATCCATCATAACAATACCCGTCACATAATGAAATTTGCTGTAAAATTGTAAAAATAACAAGGAGCAACATTGACGCCAGTGAATACTATCCATAAGTACAGACATAAAAATATGATTCATAGAGTCTTAATCCTTCTCATTTTATTTTGCCAAGGAAAGAGCAAGCTTTTTGATGATCATCTATTCAAAATATATAAATATGCCTAGACCTGTATCCGTTTTTACATTAAAAGAAAAAAGCAGAATGAATTAACTTTTTTTTTTTACAGCGGGTTACAGCTTAGTCTAAAACCGAAAAAAATGCCCAATTGAATCAAAACGGCCGAACTTTCACCCGCGCCCTCCCCGTCCCGGCAAAGGAGCCGAAAGGCCGGGCGGGGCCCGCGGCGACGGCGCGGCACATCCATCTCACGGCGGGCAGGTTTTATCTCAGCGCCAACGAGCGCTTTCTCATTTTGATGGCCGTTTGGACGCGCTACGCTTGCGGAGCGCCGCCTCTAAATCTGACTCTAATGGACAAGCGCTCGGCTCCGATGGACTCCGATGGACTCCTCCGCACGTACCGTTTTCACTTTAGCGCCATCGGCTTAAACGTGGTCTTTAGATATTCGTTTACGAGCGCGGGAAAGGCTGAAAGGGCCCGTATGACGGGAGTTCCACTTTTGGGAGATTTGAAGCGTGTCTTTTAGTGCCGAGCGTTATTGCAAAAGGAAACCTCTAGAGCATAGGTGTGGAACTCCAGTCCTGGAGGGCCGGCATCCTGCATGTTTTACGGTTTTCTTTCCCCAACGCACCCGATTCAAATAATTAGCTGATTAGCAAGCTCTGCGGGAGCTTCCAAATGATCCCAATCATTTGAATCAGGTGTTTTTGAGGGAAAAGCTTTGAAAACATGTAGGATACCGGCCCTCCAGGACTGGAGTTCCACACCTGTGGTCTAGAGGGACAGTATTTTTAGCGGTCTCACCCACCTTTTAAGGCTAACAGAATATCCTGCGCTACGTCTAGGTAAATATGAAGGAAAAAGAGGACACGGAAATCCTTAAAGGGACAGTGTGTAAGATTTAGAGCGCTTTTCATTACGGACAGCAGGGGGTGCTGCGGGTGCTGCGTTTACCATTGTCGGTAGCTATTACAAACATGGCCGCCTTCGGAGAAGTGTCACCTCCCATGGAAAATCATTTATGAGAACTAGACCTTCCTTTTTAATGAAAAAACGGTCGAAATCTTATACACTGTCCCTTTAAAGAGGCATAACAGTTATGCTAGCATGCAATTTGTATGTTATATAGTAATATATATAATATAATGATATATATAATATGTATTATATAAACAACATATTTAAAAAATATATACAAAAATATTATGTATTATATAAACAACATATATTAAAAAAAATCGGTCTGTTGGTATTTTTATTGACTTAAAGAAAGCGTTTGACTACGGATCACAATATACTTTTAGGGAAAATACAAAACAATGGAACAGCATTTAACTGGTTAAAGTGCTACTTAACTCACAGAACTCAGTATGTTCAGATCCGTCCGCGGTGTCCCTCAAGGATGTGTACTGGGCCCAAAGCTTTTCGTCTGACATATACTTGCCGTCTGAAAAACTCAAATCGATCCCGTTCGCATACAATACCACAATCGCGCATTTTGGTGAAAATCTAGAAAAACTACAAATGAAATATGCAAACTACGTCTATTCTGTTGATGTCATGCTCAAAGAAAATACTTCGACGGTTCGTTTCCATTACGCTAAATTATCACGCGTGCGTCCGGTGATTTATAAGATTCGAGGGGGCGGGTTCCGTTTTCCGAATGATGCTTAGCGTTCACTTTTTCCGCAGCTGCGTAAGTGTAAAATTCTGGTCGGTGAACAACGCGTCCTCATCCTGATGAGTGATGCAACTTATGTGATGGTGATCGCGTAAGCAGTCTGCGAGGGACGCAGGTAAACATGACTGAATGAGGTCATGCTGACAGGACAACAATGATTTTTTTTTTTTTGGGGGGGGGGGCAAACATGCCAAAGCAAGTGTTGCAGCTGAGAAAATCGTCAGCAACTTAACACGCGGCTCAAAATGTCATACTCGGATGTCCAATGGTACAGAAGCAAGATTGTTTAACAACTAAAACCAGGTTCGTCAAAAAAAAACAAAAAAACAAACATGGCGACGTTCAATATGCCGCGCTGCCGTACTTCTAAATGCTTGCAAACGGGAGGTCGAGATCTACACCCTAGAGGAGTCAAATTTAGCCTATGTCGGGCTCATTTACTGCCATTCAAAATTGCAAATACTAATTTTGATCAATTTTAATTGAAATCAATTTGGGGTTTTGAAGGTATTAGCTAATCAGGTTTCGGCGATTACGCTTTATGATCCTGACTCTGGAACGGATTAATTTCGTGAGCAATAATTATTAGTTCTGGTCCGGTTCCAAGCGTCCTCGACAAAGGACGTGACCCAATTAGGACTTGCAGGGCAAATGGGTCTCCGGAGGGACATTCGTCCTCTGCGCCGCCGCCACGCTCGGCGTTAACGCAAGCGGGTCTGACTACCCCAAATTAAATATTTTTGGATTAACCCATTCGATCCCAAAAACGCATTTTTACGTTTAAATTCAGTCCCAGGTTCTCATTTGCAAGTTTACGTTATAAGGAAAAAACTAAGTGCCTGTTGAACTACATACTGATATCATCGATTACTTTAGGTACTAAAAGTAGTACAGTAATCGATCACTTACTTTGGGTACTAAAAGTAGTAATCGATTACTTACTTTAGGTACTAAAAGTAATAAAGTAGTTGATGACTTACCTTAGATACTTAAGAGTCATGAAATCATTATTTTAGTTTAACAAAAGTACTAGTGTAATTGATTTCTAATAAGTACAAAAGTAACAGATTACTTTAGACGTTAAACGTATTAAAGTAATTGGTCACTGCAGGTACCAAATGTACTGAGGTAATTGAATACTTTAGCTAATGAAAGTACAAAGGTAACAGATTATTTTTGACACTAAAAGTGTAAATTATTACTTTCGAGACGTATCGTTTTAAAGTAACTGATTACTTCAGTGCTAAGGTTTGATGAAAAACAAAAAGCAAGTCGGGAAACGAAACATTGAATTGCAAACGTCTATCAGCAAAATACAAATCAAATTCAAGCTAAAATGATGCCCGTTTTTCACTGACAATTGACGCGGCACATTTTCTGATCTGACATTCTTTCCTACTTCCTGTCCTTGACGGGCTGTCATATTTTTTTGCAAGCAGATGTCACCGTCACGTTAGCTAACGATGTGCAGCAGATTGGACTACGATGTTTTACGGTTACCTCCTTGTCTTTTCCCCAGATGAAATCGCTAAACATTTGGCGTCACTTGATGCATGGCATCTTAGCATATGCCGTTTTTAATCATTGTTTTTGGTTCATTTATTTATACTGATTATATATATATATATATATATATATATATATATATATATATATATATATATATATATATATATATATATATATATATATGCGTATGCAAACAGAATCCCTGCCACAAAATTGACAAAAAAAGCACTTTTTCTTGCAAATATGAAACACAAGATGGCAGCAAACCACTTAAAAACGAAGAAAATAGCTCAACACTAAGTACGTACCTAAAAAAAATGTTACACGCGAAGCTCATGGATAGCAGGGCTCCTTTTTTTCTTACGAATTCAACTTTTAATTTTGAACGTTTTTTTTTTTTCAAACAAAATATGAGCTTTATTATTTAACCCAAATGAACATTAAAAATGCATGGTCGAGGCTATAACTAACGGATGGATGTATACACATGATTTGCTTTTTCCGGCACATAAAATGATGATCGCTTCTTCGTCTTTTAAAAACAATCTTTTCACTGCTCTTATTCTTTTTAATGACCGTATCTTTCTTTTGCCTGTTGCGCTACATTCCTGCCATTTTTAAAATGTCAACGTATCGCCGCAAACGGCATTAAACTTCATTATTATTGGGTACAGTCGAGCATTAAATTATAATGAGCACATTTGCTATTACTAGTTTATGGTAGAGCCTGCAGTCATGACAAAGCAAAATGCGGACGTATTTTAGTCGAGATTATATATATATATATATATATATATATATATATAGTTTTCATTAAGGTAATAATTCATAATGGAAGCAGGCAAACACGAAGGTATATAGAATGTCAGTTCTTCAAACAACAGCGGCATCTAGTGGTTTTTTCTAATAATTACAAAACATTTGACCAATCACTCCAACGAGAAACACAACTTGACTTTAAGCACACGGGTTACTTCAAAGTAATAAACGCATCGTGTATTTCTCCTGTTGGGCTGCTTCGATTGAGTACTACGGTATTTAGATGAAATACATTTTCTAAGTTTGCTGAAAAAAAAATGATAAACACGAGAGATCAATCAATACATTTTCGCTTCATAGGAAAAGGCCAAATCTTGTATCTTTTTTTTCAAATCAACATTTTGTTGAACTTAACCCTTGTCCATACACTTTGCAAACGATACACATTGCATTTTTTCCCGAGTTTTTAAATGCTTCGAAAGGCATAATAATAAAGTTATGAATACTTTTTTTTTCTTTCCACTCAAGTTGTTCAGTGGCATCAGTGAAAAATGGTAGTTTGTCTTTGTAGCCTATTGCGTGATACTTTATGAAATAGTCATTAACTGGTGTCTACCGCCACCTATTGGCTTGAGGTGAAACACAAGTCAGCAAAGAATTTTCTGTTTGCTGACATCGTTTGACCGCCGCTCAACGAAATGTTGCAAAAATCGCCAGAAAATCAATGTCATAAATCCTCTTAAAATGCATCTCAAAAATTGACATTATAAAGGTTTTATATGGTACGAAATTTGGACAATTATTTTTGTACACAAAATCTCACACGTAGAGCTGCGATCACATCAAAATGCCAGAATCTTTGCATTTTTTAAATTTTACGTTTTATTCATCTGCTGAACATTTCAGCTCCCTCGTGCCCCCCTCTCAGATTCTTTTAAGATATCGTAAAAAAAAAAATGAAAGGAATTGTTACAAATGATTTGTAACAATGCCACAAAGGTTCCATTTATACTGAAAATTTAGACAGCTTTCTCACTGACGAGCAATCAAACCCCAGGTGTGTATACCCCCCCAAAAAAAATGGCTATTACATAAATTAAACATAACACAATTTTGAGTTTGGGATTTTATTTAGTCCACTTGGAAATCTGTACATTTTTCTTGCAAGATTAGAAAAAAAAACGTAGGTCATTATCACAAAGAAATTACAGGGGGCAGAATGAAAATGTCCAATGGTGAGTTTTTATTTTTTTTATTTATTTTTTTTAAATTAGCCACGTTTAAAAAAAAAAAAAAAAAAAAACGAGGCGCATTTAATCAACGGCAAAAAAAATATGTACAGCTTTAAGGACACATTTGGGAAGTTTCACGGGTTAGTAAGGCCATGTACGCCTGACGATAATAACCAGGCAGAAATAAATCAAAGAGGGGTCGGAAATGAGACAAATGGACGACATTCCCAAGTCCGGAGAATATGACGCTGAAATAAATTAGTGATGACTTTTACAGTTTGTTAGTTTGCGTACCTGATTTGGCTCGGAACTTATTTGATTCGCATAACTTATAGAAAAAGTGGCGACGTTGTTGCAGAAGCTCACAGTAAATATGTCCGACAATCGCCAACAACGGTGCGTCATCGCCGCATACCGGCAGGATTCCACCCCGCGGAATCCGCGCACCTTCCGAGTCCGGCGCGCCGAATATTTTTCCGATTTATATACATAACACTTTTTGTACAGTCGTCCGTCACGTCGCCGCGGGCGAAACTCGAACCGAAACCCCACCGTCACTTTCCCGACGCTAGTTTCCTTCGACCGAAAAAAGTCGACCAATGACGGCGGTCGCTCCCTTCCTTCCGCCGACTCCTGCAAAATCCAAGGCGGCAGTGCAAAAACCAGAAGATGGCGGAGTGGCTACGGAAGCGCCGTAAAGGACGAGGGGTTTGAGTGCCAAAAAACGAAAAGCAAAAAAACAAAAAAGTCACTTGGCTCCTTTGGATGTGGCGTCCGTTTCTGTGGATTGCCGGCCGTCGCTCCAGGCCTCGCGGGTGCTCTTTAGGGCTTGCGTCCGTTGCTGGTCCACAACCACGTAGTCCACGCGCTCGTCCGACGCCGTCATGCCGGAGCCGTTGCTCTTCATCTAAAATATAGGGAAAAAAAAAAAAAATCGGGGCAAAAGTAAGGAGAAAATGATAAAGGAAATGCAACCGATAATGAAAATACAACCAATAAGAGCAGAGGTGTCCATACTATGGCCTGGGGGTTGTTTTTGGCCCACCGCCTATGTTGACATGGCCCACAATATTATTTAAAAAAGTCAAACAAAGGTTTGATAGTGGACAGCGTTAAAAGTTTGATAAAAATCCTACTTTGCCTGTTCACCTTTAAACGAACCTTTTTTTCTAAAGTCTACTTTATAGGGACAAAGTGTGATTGCTTGCTTGATTTTGACCATTTTTAATGAGCCAAAGTAAAAAAATAAATAAAAAGATGTCAATATTGATCCATATATAAGGCGCACCTGATTATAAGGCGCACAGTCAGCTTTTAGGTGCGCCTTATAGTGCGGAAAATACGGTAATTTCACATCCGTGGTGATGGCCGTTTTTTTACTGCGCGTTCGCAACCTGGAAACTTCCTAAATCCAGACCGCCGTAACCCCGGGACCCCGACTGCGGTTTTGTCAAAAGTAAACAAACAAACGTACAACAAACGTAAAGGGAGCGTCAACAAATGTCAGCCTACCTTTCGAGGTGGAGTGGACTTGCCGGAGTCCAGGTCTAAATCCAAATACTCCACCTGTTTGTCTCCCTTGGGCTTCACCATGGGGCTACTCCCGCCGTCCACCGCCATCGGCGTGCCTAGCTTTGTGTTCTATAATCAGTCACGCACGCACAAAACAAAATATTCTTAGTTAGTATTTTTGACAGAAGAGGAAAAAGCTACAGTGATGCAAAAGTCACTCTTGTGCTGTCACAATAACAACAACGAAAAAGTATTCAAAGTTTTATTAAAAGCGAATTAGCCTCATAACACAGTGGAATCACTTAAGCCAAACAATTTGGTAAGACAGTACTTTCAAGTATATGAGCGCTTAAATGGCATTCATCAAGCTTTGACGTTAGAATAATTGTAAATGTAGTGATTATACATGACGATAAACAATACAAAACCATTTTTTACACCTGCGTGATTGTTGACAAATATTTTACTGAAAAGGGGAGATCGATTGCAATAATACCGCACACTTGAATGTAAAAATTTTACTCAAATGTTTTTTAAAGAGTTATTAAATGTTTCATGGTGGCAGCGATTCTATTCAATTAAACTCAAAGTTCAAGGGGATAAAGACAATGCAAATATGATTCCTTACTCGAAAATACTTACTGTATTAGACATACAGGCACATTAATGAAATGTTTCGGAGTGCACTTTGCTTTTAAAAGATTCTCAAGATTCGATTACCGTATTTCCGCATTTTTTTTAAAAAAAAAGCTGATGGTGCGCCTTATAGTCCGGTGCGCCTTATATATGGAAAAAGTTTGAAAATGTGTCATTAGTTGAGGGTGCGCCTTATAATCCGGTGTGCCTTATAGTGCGGAAAATACCTAAAATGTTCCCTCCTTTTTTTTTAGTTTAAATCAGAGACCTTTGACTTTGGTTTTTCCACTGTAACTAAAAATCGAAAACGGGTGAAAGGT
>NC_142375.1:21538923-21563923 GCF_059441005.1 Hippichthys cyanospilos | reverse complement strand
TGATGGGGACCGTGCAGTAGAAGGACTCCTCTCTAAGCAAAATAAAAAAAGCGGGAGGAAGGGGCGGCAGAGGAAAGAGGAGAAGAGCAGGTAAAACAAAGGAAGGCAAAGGAATGAAGAACTGGAGCCATTACGGCGCTGCAAGGAAGTGGCTGGAAAAGGGCAACAAAAGGGTTAGAAACAGGAACGGCACTCCATCAAAGGAACAAAAGTCAAACGCATGTTCAAAAAAGAAAGAAAGAAAAGATTGCGTCCAAGGAACGAAGACCTGAAGAGCGGAGGCACGGGAATGGAGAATTAAAAGAAAAGTAGAAGAGCAGCAGGCAGAGGGGGGGGAAGAGGAGCCCGTCTGGAGCATTGTTTGGCTTTGGGAGATGAGCAGGGACTTGAAAATTTTGAAAATTTAATACAATGTTTCTGCTATGCTCTATCATACGGAAGGTCCATCACGCAATAACAGCTACGATTTTTGAATGTATTTGAAAATATCGGATCTATACAGTGGTGCCTCCAAGCTCAAGTGAACATATAAATTCATATAATTTATAATCATATAATAATCATATAATTCATATCATATTTGAGCATGTTACCGCGTAGAAGATGCACCTATGGCAAAACTGAAGAAATTTCATGTTTTGTAAGCTAAATATATGAAATATATTAACGTAACTATTCGTCAATATTATTCATAAGATCCTTAGGAAATATTCGTTCTCCTAAAATATAAAACATAAAGCGTAAGACCTGTTCTCAGAAAGCACACAAAAAAAACCACGGCAAAATTTTCAGCTTAAAGTGTCTTATTTTCGGCGTGTTTTTGCATGTTTATTTTCATTTAAAACTGAGTACTCCCTGTACGAGTACCCCCATTTGAGAAGCACTGCTATAAGGTGTAAAAAATTTACAGTGATCCCTCCTACTTCGCCGTCTCAGTACTTTGCGGGTTTTTCCAGGAAAAATATTTCAAACTAAAAATTATTTTAAAAATGCGCAAAAATGGAAAAAAAAAATCGAAAAAAAGCATAAAAAGCACATTATACAGTACTGTATTCATCAAATAACTAAGTAATAATAGTTAATAACTATGTTAAGAATTCTTCAAGCGTTCGTGACGGTTTTTATCTTATTTTGAAATGCATGCTTTTAATTTGTCGGGACGCGTTGCATTTCCATTTCCTGTTTTACGTTCTCTGTGCGTCATTCGGCTCATGACGGTGACATAGTGAACACAACGTAAGCTCATATTTATAGTTTATTATCATTTATGTTGATAACGCACGCTACTGCCTATGTTTAGTAAGCGATGAGTGTTTATTCTGTTTATTTGTTCGTTTGTGTAGAGGTTGCACTTTATAGTTTGTTGTGGCTAACCCGCTAATGTCGGCTAAAAATACAGTCAATTCATAGATTAAGTGTTTATACGTTAGTTGACTGACTTCAACATTGTTGTTGATTTATTATTCAACAGATACTACATGATACACCATACATGTGCCAAAATAAATGTGAAGTTCAACGTGATGACTTGCGTTTTATAACCAGATAACCAGTCCCGAGAACAAATTCTCAACAAACTAAGTAATTTTCGTTTTTTAATGAATATGCAATAATGTTAATAAGGATAATGTAATGTTAAATAATAGGAAAAGGAAATCAAATACACAAAAATACAAAGAAAAAGGATTGTTTATGGTTACTGCGGCTATATTGGGGCGTACATAGAAATCCAGGAACTGATACCCTACTTCGCGGATTTCAGACTTTGCGGGGGGGGGGGTCGACACCCCCCATTAACCACGAAGTAGGGGGGATCATTGTAATTTCATCTACTGTAGTTAATACGGATTGAAAAACCAGATTTAAAAATAAGCTACAAAAAAAACCATGAAACCACAAACACAATTTTACGGCGAAGAACCGGATGCGCCGCAATAAAAAATGACTGACGAGCAAATCGGAGGGAGCGATTCAGCCATAAACGCGCAATGCATTAAAAATGTAGATAGTTGTTAGGATAGTGGTGTGTTACATACTGGTTCGTCTGACTGGTTCTTCATATTAGAGAGCATGGCTACATAATTCTCATCACTGTCCTCGGAGTCAGTGCTGGAGGCGGTGCTATGCACTGACGGGGGCCGGGCGGGCATGGGGAACCTAGAGAGACTGGGCGGCATTCACAATGTTTACACACAAACAAACGCACACCATCCTACGGCGAAGGCAAAAACTACGGAGGGCCGGAAGCGCCAAAATTCAAGAAATCAACCGTTCGAAAAAAAGCGTCGTGAAATGAGGAAATGTGTCACGAATTCATTTAAAGTGTCATTGATTAAATCAGTGTTTCACGAATTCTTTCAATGTTTCGTGAAACGTTTGTTGAAGGAAACTTTCATTTGGTTATTTAATGACACATTAATTACAGGAGTGAAACATTTACTGGATTATTGATACTTTTATTGAACGACACTCTGTTTCATGCATTGGTTTATATGTGGACTTTGATGGGCGTGTCCTAACGCCTGATTCAAGCCAAGGCGGTATCCAATCAGGTTCAGGACACGCCCATCACACTTTGACGAGCGAGGTTGACGGATTAACAATGCAGCAACGTGTCATTCATTAAAAGTGTCAATAATGAAATAAATGTTTCGTTCCTTCAACAAAAGTGTCATTGATTAAATCGATCCATCAAATTAATTAAATAAGTGTCCTTAAATAATGAAATGTTTGATTCATTCAACATAAGATTGAATCAATTCATGAAACAGTTCATTAATAACATTTTTAATTCATGAATGACACGTTTTATTTTATTTAATTCTTGAAGGGTACATTTATTTATTGAATTTTGCCACTTTCGGTCCTCCATAGGGGAATGCCCCCAGGGTGCGGAGGCCTCTTCACCTACATGAACGCATGAAAAGTTAGTGGCTACTCTAGTGACATCTACAGCATTCTGTGAAAAGGATGCGTTCACACGCTTCATTTGCTCACTGCGCAAAAAAACAAACTACGCGCGCACACACACCTGCGATAGAAAAAGTTAGAGGAAAAAAATAAAATAATAAAATATAAAACCAAAAATATATAAAAAATAATAAATAAAAATCCATGACAGAGTCAAGCCGTAATACAAAGGAGGAAAAACATAATGTTTATATTTTGAAGTCTCTGTCTGAATTGTGTGAACACATCCTTAGACTAAACACCTTTATACACACGTTAAAAAAAAAAAAAAAAAGGAAGATCGTTTCATACTTACTCCCGGGCGAAGGAACGAGTAACGGGCGAGCGGACCGGCGTGCAGGGCTCCTCCCATTCGGGCAGCGGTTTGATCTCCAGTGGAGCTGGTTTTCCTGGGGGAAAAAAAAAAAAAAAAGCGGGGTTCCAGGTATAATTCCAACAAAAAGCATCACAAGGCAATGTTAGTGTTATTTGGTGTAGATTAGAAAAGCAAGACATTTTGTGCCTTGCATGGGAGTGTTGGATCGTAATTCATTACATTCAGTATGTGGACCAGTTAACCGGTTAGCAATGCCCTCCATATATATATATATACACACACACACACGAGAAATACTATATTAAATTGTGGCATTATATTACAGTTTATGGAAATAAAAAAAAAAAAAGAATTGGGGGGGGGGGGGGGGGGGGGGACCACTAGGGAGCTGAAATTTCCAGCAGATGATTAAAACATGTAAAACTTTAAAGTGCAACAATTCTGACATTTCTATGTAATTGAAGCTGAACATGAGATTTTGCGTACCAAAATAATAATTGTCCAAATTTTGGATCATATAAAACCATTATAATTACAATTTTTGAGAGGCATTTAAATAGGATTTATTACTTTGGATTTTCCTGCAATTTTTGCAGAGTTGTCTACATTTTCAGTGTAAATGTAAACCCCTTGTGGCATTATGTTACAAACGATGGAAATTCTTTTCTTTTTTTTTTTTTTTTTTACGATATCTTAAAAGAATCAGTGGGGAAAAAAAACACTGGGGAGCTGAAATTTCCTGCAGATGATCATAAGATGTAAAATTTCAAAATGCAAAGATCTACGTGCGAGATTTTGCGTACAAAAATAATCGTCCAAATTTCGGACCGTATAAAACCACTACATTTACAATTTATGAGTTGCATTTAATAGGGTTTATTACATTGGATTTTCTTGCAATTTTTGCAACATTCCATTCAGCGGCGGTCAAAATATGTCAGCAAACAGAAAATTCTTTGTCAACCTGTGTTTCACCTCAAGACAGTAGGTGGCGGTAAAGAGCAGTTAATGGGGAAGTCTTAATGTTATCGTCACTTTACGGGCGACAGAGAGCATACCATTTTTCAATTTTTTGCAGGTGTAATTAATTTAATCTACATATGTATGGTTAGAACGGATACCACCGAACAATTTGAGCGCTCGAGGGAAAATAAATAAATAAATACCTTAAAAAGCATTTACAAAATGCGGGAAAAAAATGCAATGTGTATAGTTTGCAAAGCGTGTGCACAAGAGTTACGCCGCCTGGTTAAAAACCAATGCGGGAAAATTGTTCACCATTCATTTGTGACATATAACCCAATCACCACTTATATACAGGTGTAAAAAAAAAGAAGAAAAAAAATCAATAGAGAGACAAGCCAAGAGGACTTTATGAATTCGGTACCTACCCTTGCGTCGTCCCCGCGGGAACTCCCCCACAGTTTGGGAGTCGGTTCGCTCTAAACCGACCCCCTTTGCCCTTATTACTTTCGGACTCTGACCTGATTGGCGAAAGAAGACGTAATCATTTCAAATCACATCATTGGCGACTTCCGGGCCATGCGAAAGAAAGCCGCTCGACGCCCGGCTGGCTCCCGCCATCGCCATGGCAACGCAAGAGCCATGCTCAGCCCTCCCCGCCGGGAAAAAACATGCAACACACGGCTTCCCACACAAAGACTGACATCACAGCTGTGCATGCGTGACCAACTGTGCAGAAGCGCGGCGAGACCTCGGAGGCGTGTTGCGGCAAGAAAAAAAGAGGCGTTCTCGTCTGACACACACACACACACACACACACACACACACACACGCGGCGCTCATGCAAGATTGACAGCTTGCAATGTTTTGGGTGATTAACTTGCTCAAGAAAAAAAAAAAAGGCTGCCGAAATGGTTGAGACAGACCGAGCTTTCCTTCATTTTTGCAACATATTAGGGCTGCAAAACTATGGGCAAAATAATAATCGCGATGATTTTGGTCAGTGTCGAAATCACGATTATTCATCATGTTATTCATCAACATGTCTATTTAATGCCCCTTTTTTTTTTTTTTAAACAGGCAGTATGCAAACAAAGCTTCAAGGCTTGGTACTTACAAATAATAAAAATAAAATAAGTAAACATAAATAATGATCAAAAGAAATTCACACAAAACAAGGCAAAACTTGGCATACAGCTCACTTACTTGCTGACCAATGAAAAAAATAAGCCTACTTAGAACAAATGATTCATTTTTAAAAATATGCTCTTCAATTAGCAGTGAAAAAGTAATTTTCGGTCATTTCAAACTGAATTTATTCCAATTTTTTGCCAATCGGATTGTTCAAAATGGGTCTCAAATAACAGTTGGGAAACAACGGCCCCTGGTGGTGGGATGACAAAGTACTTGATTTGACTTGTAATAAAAAAAA
This sequence comes from Hippichthys cyanospilos, assembly GCF_059441005.1. Lineage (NCBI taxonomy): Eukaryota > Metazoa > Chordata > Actinopteri > Syngnathiformes > Syngnathidae > Hippichthys > Hippichthys cyanospilos. The sequence goes on along the minus strand of NC_142375.1, from coordinate 21,558,242 downwards.
AAAGTGCTTGACTTTTTAAACGTTAATATGGCCAAGAATCAGCCTTATTAATCGTGGCAGCCAGCATCGTGATTGCGATTAAAATTATAATAATCTTGCAGCCCTCAGATGAATACAAGAAAAGTTTGTTTCTTTCAAAACGAGGGCCCCGGAGCTATGGACTTCAAAAAGAAATAACTTCAAATAAAATAAAATACCTGAAGCGAGATTTCGACCTGGTTTTCCCTACATCGTTTCTGTACGTCAAAATGAAAAAAAAAACAACAAAAAAAACAAACATTTCACCAAGTGGCCCCGTTCTCTTGGCCCGTAAAAATTCTGCATTTGTACGACAAATTGTCACGCTAGAAGAAAAACTCCGATGCAAAAATGGCTGACGGCACACCGGATTTTAAGGTGCATAAACTACAAGTTTTCACTTTGGGAGGATGAAAAAAACAATAATTTCACCGCCATGTAAACTCTTCCGTTTTTACCTCCGCATTTCGGTTCTGTGTTTTTAACAATCAAAATGTTTATAACGCCCCCTTTGAAATGTCAACACGCTATACGTCGATTTCATCAAAAGGGCCCGATTCGACATCGGTTTCCACGTCTGCTCCGAGCCCGACCCGACCATCCCCCGTCGCTCACCCCAGATGTCATCAAAGAGCTCCATTCACGCGCGGGAAACAAAGGGGACAGAAGGTGACCACTCAGAGTTCAGCCACCCCGTGGCACCGGGGAGGAGGGGGGGCAACAAGGCCGCCTCGGCCCCTTTTTTTGGAAACGGCCGACGGGGGCCTCAGGTTCAGGAGTCCTTTGACAAGGAACTCTCTGTGTTCGGCCGTGAGATGACGTCACGGGCGGCGTGATAAGATCAAAAGCCTGTTAGTGCGCTTGGTACTCACAGCGTTAGGAAGCCACCCGAACAGACAGGCCAATCGGTTACCAACACGCGGTTTAGCGGCGGCACATATACGCCCTTCGGCGCGCCAACCCCACGAGGACCCCGTAAACAGTAGACAGTGGTACCTTCAAGCTCCTGAAAAGTCCTCAAACGGATCAGATTATGTTTTTTGTGGTTGGTTTTTTTCTTACGTTCATACGTAGATGTCAAACTCCAGTCCTCGAGGGCCGGTATGCCGCATGTTTTGCAGTTTTCTCTCCCCAACACACCTGATTCAAATGATTAGTTCATTAACAGGAGCTAGAAAATGATCTAATCACTTGAATCAGGTGTGAATACCGGCCCTCGAGGACTGGAGTTTGGAGGTTCCGGAAAATACCGCGGCCGAAACGAAAATCCTGCCGGCACAATTGAGCAAATTCACGAGGTTTCGCCGAACCTTGAAGGTACCACCGCAACGGCGAGACGGGTTATCGAGCGCGGGTCCACCTTTGCGATCCGGTTTCAGGTTCCGGTCCACGGGCGGAGGCTGGCAGTCGCTGGGCATGGGCCTCCGGGGCGGCGTCTTGGGACTAGACCGGAAGCCCATGTGGGCGGGCGGGGGCACTTGCTTGCCCAGCGAGGAGAACTCCATGGTGCCGGGCGTCATGGGCACATAATTGGTCTCGTGAACCGGTTCCGACAGGCTGCCCGAGTGCTGGTGGGACGGGGAATTGGCGCTCATGGGGACGTAGTTCTGGTCCATCTCCTCGGTGGACTGGCTGCCCACGGGGACCATGCCTTTATTTTTCTACGAAAGAAAAGACATCCAATCAGTCATTCAGACTTCTTTTTTTTTTTTAAGTAAATATGTTGGAACGTTCCCAAAGTCTCAGCATAATGAGCAAGAAATAGTACTTTTTTTTTTTTAAATAGATGTACCGCATTTTCCGCACTATAAGGCACACCGCATTATAAGGCGCATCCTCAATTAATGACGTATTTTAAAATCTTTTCCATATATAAGGCGCACTGGATTATAAGGCGCTCCTTCAATTAATGACACATTTTAAAACTTTTTCAATCACAATATAGTAATACTCAAAGTAATAACAATAACTCTAAACTCTCAATATCTCAATGTCAATATGTCAATATGAGCAACCTTGTTCAACTGTAAACACACAAAACAAAACAGGTAAAGATTACTTTATCACTTCATTCCCCATCTACCAATCCTAATCAATATTGATCCATATATAAGGCACACCTGATTATTAGGCGCAACATCAGCTTTTTTAAAAAAGTAAGGCTTTTAGGTGCCCCTTATAGTGCGGAAAATACGGTAATGAGAATGAAGTAGCAATATTCGGGCTAGGCCACATGGCCCAAAAAATTAAATCTCGAGTTTCATCTGTCATTTTGGCCGATTGTGATTTGAATTGACGTAATAATTGCAACATATACTCATTTAAAGTTTTGATTTATTAAAAATGTGGCATATATTTATATAACGGAAATTATAAATCAACGTAAACATTCAGAGCTTGTGTCCATCTTTCTTGAATATCAAAACGCCATATTTATTAACCATTGTGAACGTAACCTATAGACAATATTCTCCCATACTCTAGGTGGCGGTAAATGGACTATGCAGCATACAAACGACACTACTCTGTAACAGAGGTGGAGAATCCTAGCAGGTTCACATGATCGTAATTCTTCCAAGCATTTTTTTTTTTTACCGGCTCCTCATTATCTCTTCCCGACGTGGTGCTCGGCAGGAGTCGTTTACAGTATTTAGGTCACGCTAGTCCTTTTCAGTCAGATCATAAAGGCGTTTGTACCGGCGAACTTCCAGAAGCAATAGTTGGTCCCGCTGTTGTGAAAAATGTCAGGCTGCAAATATAAATTTGTTGCAGAGTTTTCCCGTAAAAATAAAATACCATGTTTACTGTAAAAGCATTGAGCACGACGTGTAAAAAAAACATTTTTTTGCCCGGCTACGTCATATAAGCCGCAACTCACAAAGTAGCTGTTGAAACTTTCGTTGAAGTCGAATGAGCAGCTCTTGTCGGACGGGAAAGATCTGGGAATGTCGTAGCAGTCCTGGGAACCAAAATCTAAAAAAATATATATATTAATTACACTAATATGAGCGACAAAATGTGATCACATCCCCCGAACGTCAAAGCACAAATGAGAAGCGACCGCCTGCTTACACGGATGATTCTAGTCGCTAATTCTAAGGGATCATACAACACATAGAAAATTTATCACCACGCGGGCGAAGAGGAGGTGGAAGTGGTCAAACTATCAGAATAAAAACAACGGGAGAAAAGCCATGGCACTACAAGAGAAAAAAAAAAAAATTTTTACAACACAAAGTTGCAATTTTAGGAAAATAAAGTGTTGGTAATCATTTCTGAGGTCCAAAATCAATAGTGGAGTCTATTTTGTTTTCTTTTAGACTTCCCGTGTGAGTACCGCATTTTCCGCATTATATGGCGCACCCTCAATTAATGACACAAATTTTTTTCACATATAAGGCGCACCGGAGTATAAGGCGCACCCTCAATTAATGACATATTTTAAAACTTTTTTCATATACAAGGCGCACCGGATTATAAGAGGCTCAAGACTTGTTTTTAGAATATACGTAGGCGTACTTGGGTTAGGCTTGAGGCAATCATTTCTGATGGTTGAGGTGAGGGTAAGGGGCTAGGTTATCAATTATGTCAACGGACGTGTGTATACAAACCTTTGCGTAGGCGCGAACAGTCGACAGTTCCTATAGTGTTGCTGCGTAAAGCTTTATTCCCGGCACTTGTCGGCACACAGTAGTTTCCGTCGGTCTCAGAGGCCGAGCGAGGCACGTAGTAAGTGTCTGTGGGGGAGCGCTCGGAGGGCGGCGGCGGGACCCCGGAGGTGGGCTTGGGTGGCCTGGGAGGGGGCACCACATCCCCGCCGCCCTCCGAGGACGACAAGGTGCGCGGGACCTGGTAGGTAGAGTTGGCGCCGGGCGTGGGCGGGATGTCGTAGCTTATGGACATGTTGCGCATCTGCGTCTCCATGGACGCTTTCCGAGAGGGCGTGTTGAAAACGTACAGCTCCGACCCGTCGCCGCTGAGGTCCGGGTGGGTTGTGGGGGAAGAGGCCGATTTGGGGAGAAGCACCGTGTCCTGAAAGATGGGGAATTCAATTACCATTTAGACCGTAGGTGTCCAACTCCGGTCCTCGAGGGCCGGTGCCCTGCACGTTTTCCAACTTTCTCTCTCGAACGCACCGGATTCAAATGATTGGCTCATTAGTGAGCGCTGCAGGAGCTTGACAATGATCCCAACCACTTGAATCGGGTGTGGTTTGAGAGAGAAGGTTAAAAAACATGCCCCACGTCGACACCTATGATTAAGACGATTTTAGTAGCTTGACCTTTTGAGCTATACTTAGACCTTGATGTTAACGTTGTGATGACATGACCTTCATTTTTTTTTCTGTGAAGTGTAATATCTCACATGCTTCCTAGAAGAGCGGTTCTCAAATAGGGCTACGAGTACCCCTTGGGCTCCGACGGCTCTGAGGCGAACACGAGAGTGGAAGCCGAGGCCTCCCTCGCCGGCAAGAAAGGTCAACCTTGGTTGGTCTGAGTTACTATTGTTCAGCCCAGACCGGGCTTATCTTAGTCTTCTTTCATAGATTTCTCTGACATACCCCTGAGGGTACTTGAAGCAACTTCAGAGGCTACTCGAGATTTCAGAGAAAACAAATAATGACAATCCTTTAAAATCATTGTTGGATTAATTTCATGGTTTCAGCAAAATATACGTTCATAAAAGTGATTTTATGTTAGATTAATTCATTTTCATTTACCCGCCCACCCCCACTGGCAAACCTACCTGAGAGTAGCTGCGGGGTAGATGGTAAAGACCGTTATCACTCAGGAGGGAAGCGCCCCGCGACGGCGGGGAGTCATACAGAGACGACGCGGAGGCGGGGGCCGGGGGCCCGGCGAAGAAACCGTTCTGAGAACTGTGCTTGGCTGACGACGTGGACGACGTGGGCGTCCGGTGCGACGGGAGGTTGTCGTTCAGGTCCGTCTCGGAGGAGGTAGACTTGGAACACTCGGCGTGGGCTCTGAGAGGACAACGCAGGAGATGGACCTTTGAGACGAGGCCAATGATTGGGCTTTTACATGACACGCCCCCTCGTCATTAATGCTACGTAATAATGACGGCGCGTCTTCATATCGGTCTCGGGGGGTCATATGGAGCAAAATATAGCACCACCAGCCTACCATCACTACTAATATTCACAAGATACCACGACCACAACCTACTACAGTACTATAAGTACAATTTGTTGGAATCTACTAGTGCTACAGCCAAACACAACTTCAAACTGCTACCACAACGATTACCATTTTAAAATACAACTACTACTACAGTTAACATTTAAAGGCAATTCTCACTAAACCAACTTACTACCTTGTAAAGGCACACTAAAACTATGACTACAACTACTACTATCGCTAACTACCGCAACCTACAAAATCTGCATCAAAATAATCATTGGTCTGACAAATCACTTAGTAAGGCTGGGTAATAAATTGAAATAATTATTTTAAACCTTGTAGCATTAGGTTACAAATGATGGAAAATCCTTTGATTTTTGTTTTATTTTTTTTTTGGGGGGGGGTACAATAAAAGAATCAAAGGGGGAAAAAAAACACTCGGAGCTGAAGTTTCTAGCAGATGATGATGAAAACGTAAAAATTGTGACATTTCTTTGTGATTGCAGCTGGACGTGCAATATTTTTGTGTATAAAATATGGGACTGAATGTCTGAATTCTTGGAATTGAATGAGTTAATTTGATAACTAAGTCGCCGGGGGTGCGCGGATGACCCCAGGGAAACGGCTTGGTTTTTGTCATGTGAAGTGCAATCGGAATAAAATAAGAATTTCTTTCCTTTTTTTTCAGGCACTTTGATGCATTTGGTTTTATTTTTTCCGCTTTAGACTAAGCTGTAACCCATATAAACGCTGTAAAAAATAATGAACAGTTGGCGAAAGTTAATTCATATTGCTTTTTTTCTTTTGTAATGTTCAAAAGGATGCAGATTTAGGTATACTCGTACAATTTTTATATATTTTCTTTTTTCTATCATATCTTATATATAATAATCTTATTTTTAGTCAGCACGTCGAGTGGAGGGAAAAGTTTTCTCTTTCGTAGGAAGGGGGTCTTGGCAAGATACAATTGAGAAGCACAGCAATAGTTAGAAGTGGAATGCGCCCTATTATCATTTAAGCATGATTACATCATCAAACGTGCAACGGCAATTGGCCAATGCAGACTTCAGGAGAACGCACACGTTTTTATTCACCGAGAAATCCAAAAACTATGCGCGACCTGAAGCAGGGCGGACGCTCCGCACGGATCGGGGATTAACTAACGAAAGCCTAGCCTTGAACACAAATGAACTGTTGTTCAAAAACCATTTGCGACCGTCGGAGGTGGCTTTATTCTCAGTTTACCGATCCGGTGCGTTCATATGAGGCATAAAGTCCATCATTTAAACCGCAAGCGGCGATACGAAACCGTTTATTTGGAGCTTTGTTAATACATGCTGTTTGATGGCTGATGCCGTGATCAAATTCCTAATAATTCGGGGACATCATCATGAAATTATCTTTTTCCCCCCACGCCAAAACGCTGCTGGTTCATTTCAAAACATGCACCAAAAGGTTCTGCAAGCGAGGCCAATGCGTTTTTAGTTAGGGCTGGCTCCAACACGGCACACAGTCGAGGCACTTGCAAACTCACAGACTAGACTGCGGTGGTGGGAGAGTCCTGCTCTCGCACTCCTCCAGGAGAAAATACTCCCGCTCTCCCTCCAGAGACGGGCGAAGCGGCATCGAGCTACGCGAGGCGCGGCGGGAATGAAAAAGTGCGGAAGGACGAGGAGCAGCGCGAGGGTCTTACCTGTTGGCCTCGGGCTTTTTGCTCTCGCAGTTGACCAGCCACAAGTAATCCTGGGGCTCCTCCGTGCTGGATTGGGAGTCCAGATGCCGCACGCTGACCGGCTGGTAGGGAGGCGGCACGGCCGTCAGGCCCGCCGCCGCCGCCGCCGTGTGGGGAGGGGTGTCCACCACCGGGCCCCCGATGGCCGACTGCTGGCCTGCTTTGGCAGCTTCTTGATGAGACGGGAAAGAAGGCGGCGGACATTTTAGCGTGTGTGGAAATGATCGTCGCGTGGTTGGAGGCGACCATTGTTTTGTTTTTTTCAAGTGAACATCGCGGGTTATTCGGATAGCTAGCTAGTCCATTTTATGTTGCTAATGGAGGAAGAGCAAGAGGAACTGTAAATAAACAAAAAATATAGTCTCAATTTTCAATCACTCTAAATGGATTTTAGTTCGAGAAAAAAGACATTTGTTTAAAAGACGTAATTGATTTAAAAAAAAACTAGACAAAAATAATGAATACAGATTTCAAATCAGTTTTTATGTAAACTTGCTAGCTAGCCCATATGAATAGCTATTTTTAGCAATGAAAAGTTAATATTTTGTCTATTCGGTATTTGATTTCCATCCATACATCCATAGCATAGGCGCTTATCGGAAAACATTAATGTACAATAAAGTCTTTCAATCCCAAAGACGTATTATGTTTTTACAGAGTCCAGACATTTAATCCCAGGTACTTACTTCATTACTTTTCATTACTACCTTTTTCCCCAAAAAAATATTAGAGTAAAAGAGGGTCTGAAATTAATTAAGGTAATTATATTTAATGCCAAGCCAGAGGAGAAACGCCATTTCTTATTTTAGTTAACAACAAATTAGTTCATTGTACAGTGGATCCCGGGTTATATAAGTGGAATACTATGTTTTTTCGTCCCCTCTTGACGGCATTTTTCCAGCTTTATGGTATTAGCAACTGTCATGACCTGTGGGGTTGTCTGTGTTGGGAGATGTGGTTTTACCTCCCTCTTCAGGCGTTTTTAGGTAATTGCTTTTCATTTCTGTTTGCGTCAAACTGCATGCGCTGCAACACGTCACTGAGATGTTGGTCTGCTATTGGTCGGCGTGACGGCGTCACTAAGATGCCAACATGCTAAAGACTTGATCTCGTCTGAGTGCTTTCTAGTGCTTATTTCCAACTTGAATTGGTTAGCCATGGGTCCCAAGATTGCCGGTGGTTTTAAAGGTAGAAGAAAGAAGATGATTAGCATGGAAACAAACCTTGAGATAATTAAGAAATACGCAGAAGGCTAGGTAGGCTAGGCTAGGCTTCCCTCGCTAGGGATTATGGCCGTAAGTAGCTCGAGTCAACGTTACTCAAAGGTCAAATAAAATTTCTTATATAAATTTCATATATGTACATATATACACACACTTGTATACATATACACACACATATATATATATATACATATATATATATATATATATATATATATATATATATATATATATTATATATTTTTTTTAATGATGTTATTTAATTGTATACGTGTATATGTATAACATATGTATGTAGGTTTCTATTGCCCGCAAGACAACAATTTCACTTGAAAATCCCAACCCCTGAACGGATTAATTTCATATGGCGGAGGTCCACTGTATATCACCATATGTATGCAGATGACCGGGTCTTACTTTTTGTTTACATACCATAACGCTTTCCAATAAACGCCGATGTTGCTGATCTTGACATTAAATGTAATGCTCAGGAAAGCAACGTAGCAATATTTGGCAGCGCTGGGAACAGGAAATTAAGTTCTTCGACCTTTTATTTGTCGGTCCGGTCTCTGTATGTGTGAGGAAATTAAATACCTAGGTCATGTCATATCAGAGGGCTGGATGTATGACAAAGACGTCTATCAACAGCGCCTGCAAGATTTAGACTTTTTCCTCATTTGTTTCGGAGCTCACTCGATCCTTTGACAGTCGTCGTTGGCAGTAAATGGGGTGACGATACCAATTAAAAAGCCGATCGGATGCAGATCTAAGCGCTTAAAGTACAAAGGAGTACGTTGCCTTTTTCCCCATCTCCGACTGAGTCCTCCTACTTTTATCCACTTTCAGGATGACAACTTTTCTTGGCTGTTCAAGGTTCATCGCTTGCTCATCCGTCTCCTCTCCGTCAGTCGATGGAGGCACTGAATCACGGATGCAGTACCTGCTGATCGTGTCCACCTCCCACTCTTACTTCTCTCCCGCCGTCTTGTACCATCAGCGTGATTAAGTCGCGTTTTGGCGGCGGGCACATATACGCGCAAGAAAAGAGTGGGCCTGCACAATGGCAAGTGTGAGCAAGTGCAAAAGGGAAACGCAAGGATGTTTTTTAGTGAGGAAAAAAAAGATGTGCCAGAATACGGCGATCCCCCCTACTTTGCGGTTAATGGGGGGGTGTCAAGTAGGAGGGTATCAGTTCCTAGATTTCTATGTACGCCCTAATATAGCCGCAGTAACCATAAACAATCTTTTTTTTGTATTTTATGCATATTTTATTTCCTTTCTCCTATTATTTAACATTACATTATCCTTATTAACATTACTAATACAAATTGCTAAGTACTGAGACCGCAATATCTGAGACCGCGAAGTAGGAGGGATCACTGTATTCACCTTTTTCCCCTCTCGCACAATGGGCGCTCGCTGTCGAACAGCGATTGCGTTCTTCGTTGCGTTTTTGTGTTTTGAAGCTTGACGTATAGCATAAAACTTTTGCGTTTGTTTTGCGTTTTTCCCAAAATGAAAATCCCCTTTATGGATCAAAAAATTAGCAGGGAAATAAAAAAAAACAAAAAACGTACAGTGGGCCCCCGTGTTACGACATTAATCCGTTCCACGGTGGGGGTCATGAGACGAATTGGTTGTATGACGGGCAATCCAAACCTATGTTAAAGAGCTAATGCGTTTAGAACCGCAGGTAGAAACATAAAAATTGTAGATACATATTCAAAATAGCTACCAAAATAGTGTGCGAGGTATATATAATATACATATATACAATCAGAAAACGTCATCAATAAATAATATAGAAAGGATTTATTTACCTTTGAGTGACGCTTGTTATGCCCATATTTCCTAATAAGGGTTATCTCCACCATGGTTTCCATATAAATCATCTTCTTACTTCTCTTTTTAACATCACTAGCAATCTTGGGACCCATGCCTAACCCTTTGAACTGTAAATTAAGCAGTAAAATGCACTATAAATACGCTTTTGTAACCACTCACAAAAGAACAAAGCTTTACCGTTCAGCCATTTTGAAACGAGTGAGGCCGACCAATAGCAGACCGCCATCTCCGTGTGGAGAAGCCGACCAATAGCAGACCAGCATTGTAGTCACGCGTTGCATCGAAGCAGTCAGGCGGCAATCGTAAATAAATGTAATTACCGTATTTTCCATACTATAAGGCGCACCTAAAAGCCTTCATTTTTTTTATAAAAAAGCTGATGGTGCGCCTTATAATCCAGTGTGCCTTATGTATGGAACATATCATGTGCTGACTGCATAACGCAACTATCTAGTGGATGCATAATGCAACCCCAGCCAGTACTATGGTTTCAACTCTATGTGCGCCTTATAATCCGGTGCGCCTTATAGTGCGGAAGATACGCTACCTCAAAGCGGCAACAGATGGAAGCAAAACAACACAAATACAGCCAACCCCTAGGGTCAATTGTTTTGTTCTCATAACGGGGAACATTTCATAAAGAGGGGATAAAAGAATCAGTATTCCACATCGTAACATGAAAATTTCGTAAATCAGGGAACTTGTAACACGGGGGTCCACTGTATAACGATATTTTGACCTTGGGATTTCGGCACATTGTTACTCTGTGTGAAACGACCAAAAATTTCTACGGGTAGTACTTTTAGTCCATACCAATATGCGGTTCTCACCATCATCAGTAGGGTTGAAGCCGCAGATGTCGCAGATACAGCGAACCCACTTGTTCATCTCCTCCTCTGTGTCGGCCACCAGGTAGAAGACACGGTCGATGGTCTTGATGTCAAAGATGAAGCTGTGCTCCAAATCCTTCTTGTTAAACGTCAGCCCGGCATCCACCTGGTAGGGACGGATTTACTAGTTTGAAACAAAAACTGCGATCCTGGCCTATTTTGTGTGTTTCTGTGGCAGAGACTCGTCATGCTTTGCTATCTAACCACGGGTACAACTGAAATTTTCAACATCGCAACGTGGAAACGTAGAACAGCGGTCCCCAACCCCCAGTCCGTGAACCGGTCCGTGGATCAACTGGTACCGGGCCGCGTGGGCTGCACCCGAAATAATGTTTTAGAGATGATTTAGTTTAACAGTTCATACGTTTGTGCTTGATCTTAGTTTTTTTTGGCGCCGCCTCTGGCCACTGTTGATATTACATACATAGTGAGAAGGATGATGTGGTTTTTAGAGCATGATTTTCGGTCATAACAAACCGAATTTGTTCACATTTCGGATTCTTCAAACGGGTCCCAGTTGACAGCTAGCACTGTATATATTAGGAATCAGGTGAGAAACTCAACGCTATTTCACACTGGTACCTACTATATTAGGGTGAGAAAAGCAGAAGCTTGTGTCATGTGGGAAACATTGATTAAAATTCGATTAATTGTGCAGTCCTACCCCCCCTCATAACCATATTCTTTAAAACTCATGCTCACCCTTCACATAATCACCCACTCTTGTAAAACACGCCCACTTCTAGCACTTCTACGCTACAATGGATTTTTCTAACTGAAAAAAAGGACAAGTGCATGCATCTGAAAGGGAAACGTACCTGCTCGCACAAGTTGAGGTCAATCACGCGGATGGGCTTCTTGGTGTGGTCATTCTTGTAGTACTCCAGCACATCTGGGTCACCGGTCAAACGGCCACTGCGAAGCATAAACCACCGCTTCTTCCATGCCTAAAAAATAACACCCAAAACTTAGAGGGAGGAAAAATATCAAGGTAAACATCAAGGTAAACCTGCAATAGAGACATACACACACACATACAAATAAATGAAACTAGAGCATGTTGTTGTTTTTGTGTGAAGAGCGGGGACTGTTTCTCATTTTCTGCCCTCTCTTACATTGCATGGCAATTTTAGGTCAAGTTACCCAGTCGGGATGCAAAGGGAACATGAAGCTAAGGTTACAGCAAGACAGAGCAGCAAGTAGCCCAGGGAATGGAGATGACTTTGTCCCATCAAAACAACTTCAACTGTAACTGGTGCACTTTAAAAAGCTTTATAGAAATCACTTCCTGCATATACAGTATATGCAGGAAGTATAAATAACTACAGTCATCCCTCCTACTTCGTGGTCTCAGCTATCACGGTCTCAGTACTTGGTGGGTTTTTCCAGGAAAAATTAAAAACATTTCAAAATAAAAAATAATTTAAAAAAATGTGCAAAAATTGAAAAAAGCAAAAAAGTACATTATACAGTACTGTATTCATCAAATAACTAAGTAATATTAGTTAATAACTATGTTGAAAATTCTTCAAGCGTTAGAGTTCGTGACGTTTTTTTTTTAAATCTTATTTTGAAATGCATGCTTTTAATTTGTCGGGTCGCGTTGCATTTCCGTTTCCGGTTTTACGTTCTCTGTGCGTCGTTCGGCTCGTTACGACGACGTAGTGAATGAAAACGTAAGGTCATATTTATAGTTTATTATCCTTTATGTTGATAACGCACGCTACTGCCTATGTTTAGTAGGTGATGAGTGTTTATTCTGTTTATGTGTTCGTTTGTGTAGAGGTTGCACTTTATAGTTAGTAGTTGTTGCTAACCCGCTAATGTCGGCTAAAAATACAGTCAATTCATAGATTAAGTGTTTATATGTTAGTTGACTGACTTTGACATTGTTGTTGATTTATTATTCAACAGATATTACATGATACACTATACATGAGCCCAAATAAATGTGAAGTTCAACGTGATGACTTGCGTTCTCTTTCACCGGAGTCTTGGTGCAGAAAACCAGTCCTGAGAACAAATTCTCAACAAACTAAGTAATATTAATAATTTAATGAATATACAATAATGCTAATAAGGACAATGTAATGTTAAATAATAGAAGGGAAATAAAATATGCAAAAAATACAAAAAAAAAGGTTCTCCGTCAATGAGATGACGCCGTTTATCAACCAATTCCAACTGTCAAGTGTCTGTTTCCAAATAACGGACAGATACAGTAAGGAGAGAGAGTGCTGGCACATTTGCATGCCGGTGGTTAGCTGGAAACGCTCGTCCATCTGTGGGCTTTCACACTGTTTTTCCAAACGCACATTGATTTTCTCGCGCGGATTCATAGCCCCTGAAACACAAACTAAGTGACCACCGGGATTGATTCTTACTAATGCCCGAAATGTCTCGGATGTATTGCGAAACGGAAGTCATCTGATGGGTTTTCCAACCACTCGGTGTTTGAGATGGGGCCGTGGCGGTAAATAGCGTGGCAGAGTCTGAAACGCAACAAATCCAACGGCGGTACATAAACAACATCGAAGCGGCCATCCAACATGTTGCGTTCTCTCTATTTCGGCGCTACTGTTGAGTTCAAGTAAACGAAAGACCTGTTATACATTATTTTATTAAATTTAGACATATATATATATATATGTTTGAACTCTTTTTGAGCACAGCCATTGATTCACATCTTTTCAGTTCTATTTGATAGTTGTTCCATAAGTTGACACGTCGAACAATACATACATTTGCTTGCTGATGGCTAGCAAAACAAAACAAAACATAAAAAAAGAAAAAAACCCCCACACACACTCAGACAAGGCGCACTGGACTATAAGCCACAGGGCTCAAAACATGCGGAAAAAGTCGCGGTTTATAGGCCGAAAATGAGGGTTTTCAGATCAATACAATTCTTTTTTTTTTATTTTATTCACACAAGTAAGTTCGTCCATTTGGTCAGCAGTAACAGCGAGCTAAACAGATAGTTTCTAATCCTGAGAGAATCGAACAGATTCCGATTCAGCACATTTGCAACCCAGTTCCCTGCAACCCTGTTACAGTGATTAAATATACTAATAATGAATGGGATCGTGGAAAAAAACTTCGCATTGATCTGTAAGCTGAACTAATCCATGCTATGATAGTCGGTTACCTATTATGGAGCATCAGAAAAGTCAAGCTTAACAGGAATTTTGAAGACCCTCCAATTCTGGAATGCCACTTTTTAATGTTGCGCTCTGAGAAGGAAACCACCTACACTCACTCCAAACAACATGAGGGCACGCTGCTGGAACAAGTAAGCGCCCCGTCTCGACATACCTCATGCGGGGATTCCGTAAGGAAAATGAAATCACTCCCAGTCCCGCTTTTAGTTCCATCTTTGCGAGTGAATCCCAATAACAAGCCATTTTCATTTCAGCTGGGAGCTTGCCTTAAGTTGGGAATGGGACAGCAATGCTGGACCAAGGATGGGGACTGCCAACCAACACCCCCCAGCCCATCTTGGCCCCAAAACCTTCTTTGCCCTTTTCCTCCTAGTCTCCTGATAGGATGATAAACAGGAAGACATCATCCCCTGATTCCACCCAGTTCTACAGCCCGAGGGGTGCTAAACAGAAGGGGTATTGAGGGTCTGAGGTTAGGAAGGGTCAGAGGGAGATGCCAACTGAGTTGAGTCACATTATTAATGAGAAGGGGGGGGCTCGTGATTCAACGGGTTTGAGACATTTTGCGGTGGAGCTGCTCAGAAGCGGACATCCTGAAAATTTGTATCCAGAATTTTGGACGCTAGCTAAACTCTGCAAAGTTGAAGTTCAAATTCTCTAGGGGAGACAGCGCTTTAATACAGTATATATATATATATATATATATATATATATATATATATATATATATATATATATATATATATATATATATATATATATAAAACCATGCCATCATTATTAATAAATATTTTTCCACAAGAAATCAATCAATACAAAGTGCCCCACCTGTTCTAAAAAAAAAAAAAATACACAAAATAAAATTATAATAATAATTATATTAGAAAAATATTAAAAATAAAGCGTCCTGTTTTGGGGGTGCAGTAGAGATATGTTCCCAAAAATAAATCACTAACTTAATTATGAATAAATATTTGTCCACAGAAAATAATTAATATAAAGCTGTCCTTAAAAAAAATAACTATAAATAACGGAAAAATATTCGACATAAAGCATCCTGTTTTGGGATTACAGTCGAGATCTCGTCACAAAAATAAATCATAAAGTTAACTACGTATAAAGATGTGTCCCCGCAAAAAATAAGCTCAAAAATTTTCTTTCTGTTCTCAAAAAGAATCAATTATAAAAAAAAAAAAAAAAAAAAGATTTGTCTACAAAAAACTACTAAACTTGAAGTGTCCTCTTTTGGCATCATAGCAGACGCGCGTTGTCAAAAACAAATAATTAACTTGACAGGTAACGAGAGGAGTCACATGACAAGTAATTATTTTTCAAGGATTTTTGCATGTTTGTTTGTTTTATTTAAAATCTCGAGTGCAGTTCCTTCAACTACCCCCATTTGAGGACCACTGCTCTAATGCAACCTGGTCTTCACGTCTGCAGATTGGAAGCCTTTGACGATTCAAAATTTCCTTTTAATAACTATTTCTCATGACACCACGGCACAGAAGCGGCACAGCGAAAGTTGAATCGGCAATTTCCCGCGATCGGAGGTAGTACCCAAATCAATCGGCAAATTTTGTGACTTTAAAGAGACGGAGCTGGGACAGTGAAGCGTGCATTTGCTTAGCTTGGCGACCCGGGGGTGCAGAACACTGAGTAACCAGACCATCTGGACTGTGGCTAAATGACCTGCACTGACTCATCCTCCATTTTGTTGGGATTAAAGAAAACAGGAGGAGGGCGAAGAGCAAAAAGGTGTGAAATAATCTAGCTTGTCGTCTTTGGTAAACTCGGCCGCCGAAACGCGATTCAAAAGAACAAAACAAATGAAAAAACAAAAGTCGCTGACTCGACTGGGAAATTTGAGAAAAAGAAAATTACGCCCTGACAGAAGGTTCACATCACATAACGCGCACGAGACAGCTGATAAAGGTCATGGAAGGGGCTGTTTGGCGCTGGGGAGTAGAGCAGCACAATTACCCTATTTTCCGCACTATAAGGCGCGCCGGATTATAAGGCGCACCCTCAATTAATGACAGGTTTTAAAACTTTTCCTTATATAAATTGCCCCGGATTATAAGGCACACCCTCAATTAATGACATGTTTTACAACTTTTTCACTCACGATATAGTAATACTCAAAGTAATAACAATAATAACTCAAATAATAACTAAACTCAATAGCATAAGAACTCAATGTCAATATGAGGTTATATATATGGTTATTATTTTGGCCATAATCGTGCAGCCCTACCTCTAATTATCCTTCTTATAAAAGACAGATAAAAATAAATAATGTATAAACACAGAAGACCAAATAACTTGTTTTTTTTACAAGTCAAATCAAACACTTTGTAATCCTACCACCAGGAGGCAATGTTTTACACGTTTGCCTGACAAAAGTGCCCGCTTTTCTCACCCTAATACCTGTATATTATTTACCAGTGTGAAATGGCGTTGAGTTTCTCACCCGGTTCCTAATACATACAGCTATCAATTGAAACCTATTTTGAAAAATTGGAATCAATTCACTTTGAAACGACCGAAAATGATATTTTGACTGCTTATTGAATACAATTTGTAAAAGTAAATAATGTGCTTGGTTCTAAGTAGGCCTTTTTTTGGTTTACACTCATCAAGTAAGTCAGCTGTGTTGCCCTGTGTGTCAAGTTTTTTGCCATGTCTTGGCGGGTGAATTTGTTTGAATTACTTTCTTTATTTTAGTTTATTATTATGTAAAAATGACATGAAATGCAGCCCTACTGGGGAGCGTTTCCATGACACAGCAATTTAACTTGACTGCAGTAAACAAGTAGGCATGGTGCCTTCAGGAGGCCCGGACTCTCAGGTCACTAGGTCTGTGCGGGAACAAAGAGCGCTCTGCAGTGGGGAGGGGGGGAGGGGCGTCACATTTGGCGCTCGTGGCCTCTTGCCGACAAAAGCTCGCCTGTACTTCCTGCCGCCATTTGGATAAATCTGTCTTTGTTTGCGCGACATGACTGGGATTCTTGCGCCGATGGCTATTTTTACATCCAGCGAGCGGCGCAGTTAACCGGCAGGCAAAAGTGCAACGGCCCCAGTGCTTTGCGTCATACCGCTAAGTCCTGCCCACACCTGTCCTCCACCCACTGGACACTGGGCGTTGCAACCGTTAATATTTCAAGAATTCTATGAATGAACATATTGGATTGAGGAGATGCAGGTCAAACCTCTCCAAATTGCACCAAGGCCCTGCTGCATGTGGCAAAAAAAAAAATAAAAAGACTCATCAACACATCTCCCACACACATACCCTAAATATGTATCACTGTCTAGATCAGCGCTTCTCAAATATTTTGTCAAGAATGAGAAAAAAAAAAAACTGCCCCCCCCCCCCCCCACTCGATGCGCTGAATATAGAAAAATTGTTGGGGGGGGGCCGCTGGTCATGATTAATAGTTATACCACAAATATGCCACTTTTCCGCACCTTCAAAGAACGGCCTATTTTAAAATGTTTTTTTTTCATACATAAGGCGCACCGCATTATAAGGTGCATAGAATAAGAACTACATTTTGTTTTTGTTTTTTTCATGTACAATTCATACCTTGAGCTCCATTCCATTTCGACCAAAAATAACGTCACGTGCTTAAGAATTACAGTAAGTAACAACCTGGTTGAGTTTGGTCATGTGACATTCACAACTTGAGCAGAGATTTGTCGCTACAAGCTACATGGACGTTTATATATATATATTTTTTTGTCTGCCAACAGCAACATCCTCTCTCTATTAAACTGAACATGCCTGCATGTTTAGTTCCAACATATTTACAGAAAATGGATGGATGGATATTTTCAACACTAACAGAATACTCTTAATTAAATAGCAGTTCAAATGCAAAATTAATACTTTTATAGCATCTTTTTTTACCTCCCTTTGATAGATTATTTTAGTGGACATAAAAACATTGCAAATAATTCATATATACAATTATTAATATATAAAATCAAGTATTCTGTGTACTGTATATTAAAAATTTACTCATCACAAATTTACCCCAAATTTAATACATTCTGTTATTCATCCATCCATTTTCTCAAGCCGCGAATCCTCGCAAGGGTCACAGGCTTGCTGGCGCTTATCTCAGCTGGCTTTGGGCAGTAGGCGGGGGGACAACCGGAACTGGTTGCCAGCCAATCGCAGGGCAGACAGCGACCAACAACCATTCACGCTAATAATAAGCACGGTTACAGCTCGCTAAATGTACGCTAAATGTAGCTAAACTAAAGCTTTCTTCTTCTTTCTTCTATTTCTTTGTCATTTCTCAAATGATGTCCAAATCCGAGTTCTGCTCCCATGTCAAGAGGAAGAATTTGAATCCCTCGTCTCTCCGAGAAAACAAGCGTTGGATTGTTGTTGAACTGTTGAAAATAAATCACACATCCCCGCATCCCATCTTCCCACACGCAGGTCAGCAAAGCAAAGGGTGAGAATCCTGCTTGTTCCAGAAGAAACCCAAGCGAGAACACGTCTATTTTTAAAGCTGTGTAATGAGCAGGCAACGGCAGAAGACGGTTTTGACTACAAATACGCCGTACTAAAGTGCTTCAGTGTACCGAATGATTTATAGATTAAACGTATTTAAGCGTGATTTGGGGATTTCACGTGGAAAATGTCAAAATCAATCATTAAAATCCAGACTTTACAGAGGTGTAAATATAGCAATGCTTTAGTGTTTTTAAGACATTTAATGGTCAAACTGAAACATTTTAAGCATGATTATAGCCTCAATTTAGGAAATAAAACATCAATCATTTAAGGATCTCCAGACTTTAAGGTCAGGGGGAAACTTATTTGTCAAGCACCTTATACTTTTTTGTTTTATTTTTCGCTTATATGGCTGCCAGGGACGGGAAATAAAAGGTTAAAAGGTGGGTTTTTTTTTATGTTGTGCATAGCTCGACGCTAGCAGATGCGAAGTCACATTTTTGTGCGTCTTTCTGCAAAGTTTTGGCCATCTACGCAAGCGGCGGCAGCAGCCGCCTGGCTTAAAGCGGCGGGTTTGGCCCCGGACCAAAAACAGCACTTGTGCTATGCGGCCTAGCATATTTCTATTGAGGTCACATTCTTGCTTTTTGCCAGAAATAAACTGGCATCTGTCGATGTGTAACGAAAAGACCGCGCACGTGCGTGCGTTTGTTTACGCGCGATATAACGGCTGAGTTACGTTAACAGCGGTCAGAATTACTACGGCGAGTCGGCGGAGGAGCGCAGAGGGTTCGCTTTCTGCACGTGAACGATGTGTGTATCCATGAGCGAAAACAAA
>NC_142375.1:21451423-21533923 GCF_059441005.1 Hippichthys cyanospilos | reverse complement strand
TATATATATATATATATATATATATATATAATTTTAGTTTTGAATAGATAGTTAGATTGATGTAGGTTTTTGTATATTTGTTCTGGTCAGAAAAGGTAATCAAATTAGAGTAAGCCGGTCGGTATAACTCCATTTATTTGACAACGCTTTCAACATTTTGGTCTTCTACTCGGGAAACCCACATTCTCCAATTGGCTGACACGTTTCAGTTCAAAATAACAACTTATTCAGATCAGGTCAAATTTACAGGACGTCAATGTGTCAAAATTAGTGTCATGTAGAATAAAAAACTGCGGTCAACATAATAGGTAATGAATGAAAACAATCAACTGTTTGTGAGTGTATTTGGTATGGGGTACTATACAAGCATTACAAAGCATTCCATGTTTTTTGTTCTTTGTTTTGTCAGAAGGTTTGATACTCCAACTACTGTACGTTAGGCCAAGAGTGGGCAAAGAGTGGATACATTTTTCATGTTCCGCGGGCCGCAGTTTGCCCAAGCCCGCGTAAGGCTGATTCTGCCCCGGTAAGCCAGCCTTTCGTTTTTTTTTCCTGACCTAGTTGGTCCGCACCCTCCGTGGCAGCCTTGACTGATCTCAGCTCCAAAAGTCTAATCCAATCAGTCCAATGAAAAGGAATCCAAATCACATTTGGCAGCCAGTGAGAGGTTGCCTTGGACACGATCTAATTAGCTGCTCTCTCGCTGTCCACTCACACAAAGGGAGCCGGAGATACGGCGCTTTTCATCGCAGAGATAAAGAAGGAGCGGACTCGCGACATGCTACGCTGGTGCCCGGCGAACCCGAAGGCGTCGCCGCGACCGTTTAGCTAATCGGGGCCGAGATATCGCTCGGTGAACTTTCGAGAGGCGAGGCGAGGCCCGAGAGCGTGCCCGGGCTCGTTCCTCCACCTGCGGAACGTCCCCTGACACCAGGCAACACCTCCTCTTCCTCCTCCTCCTCCGCTCTCTGTTGTGACATTTCTGAAACGTCACTTTCGGTTGAAAGTGCAAGTGGAATGTGAGGAATCTATTCTATGCGAATAGTAGCGGTAGTAAAGCAGGCAGGGATGTCATTATTATGCAAAATGACCAGGAAGTATTTTTGTCTCGGGGTTGAAAAAGTTTCCAACTGACGAGAGCGCTCTCTATGGGTTATGGTGAGCATTAGCGGTGGGTCGGGACACGGTCAACGCACAAGCTGGACAGAAGGGTTTAGGGGTCGGGTCAAGGAATCAATCCATGGGTTGATTCAAATATTACATGGGGAGCGGCACTTCTCCGGAGGCGGCCATGTTTGTTATAGCTACGGATAATGGTCAATGCAGCACCTGCAGCACCTCCTGCTGTCTGGAATGAAAAACGGCCTAAATCTCACACACTATCCCTTTAACCGTTTACTGGGCACAGCGGTCGCTTTCGGCCGATAGTCCAAACAGGTAAAAACAGCTTTTATTAGGCAGACGGTTTTCTATTTTTAAGTCCTTGAAAGGGGAGAATTTACAGGATTTCAGAGAAATTTGGAGGTATGTTAAATTTTAAGCAAAGGCTGTTTAGACCAGTGGTTCTCGAACGTTTTTTCGTGATGTACGCCTCAGAAGAAAGCTGTCATCGAAAACAAATTTAATTAAATTTAATTTAGCAAACTTAATTATTAACACATATTTAAAGAAAAAAAAAGTGTTAGACCTATTCTCAAAAATAATTATTTAAAACTATGTGTTACATAAAAATGTTAAACATAACGCGTTCTCTTTGGGGGTTACAGGAGAGATCTGTTCAAGAAATAAATCATTAATTATTAATTAAAAAAAAAAAACATAACATAAAGTATCAGACCTGTTCTCAAAAGAAATAATTATAAATGAAAATTTGTCCACAGAAAAATACTAAACATAAAGCATCCTGTTTTGGGACTATAGTCGAGATCTTTTCACAAAATTAAATCATTAACTTAAGTAGTGCTAAACATTAGCCCCCCCAAAAATAATTAACATGAAGTGTCAGACCTGTTCTCAAATAGAAATAATTATAAATATTTGTCCACCGGAAAATATTCAACTTAAAAACTTCCTTTTGGGATCATAGTCAGCTGTGTTCACAAAATAAATGATTGACAGGTAACGAGCGGTGGCACGTGACAAGTCGGGTGTCACCATTCTAGTATGGGGGGAGGGATCTGAGTTTTCACAGAAATGAAATTGAACTTGAATAACCTACCCTGAACCCCCTGAAGTTCTTTCAAGTACCCCCGGGGGTACCAATACCCCCAAGCACTGGTTTAGACCATCGGCCGAAAGTGGTGGCTGTGCCCGGTAAAGGGTCAAGTCACACTTAGTGGTGAAAAATATGAAAAAAAACGGCAGTCGCGCTGGCTTGGGGAAGGCCACACTTACAATCGGGGCACCAATCAATAGCGTTTACCCTACACAACATGAAGGGTCAAAATGTGTGCGGTTTGTTTCCATGCAACATGCAAACTCCACACAGGAAGTCCTGAGTCAGCTGGGATCGAACTCTATGAGGCGGGCGTGCTAACCGCTGCTCTACCGGGAAGCCTAATTTCCAACCGTTACAAATACAGTGGACCCCCGATTCACGACTTCCCCGCCTTATGTTTTTTTCACTTTACGATGTGGACTGCGACATTTTTTCTTGGTCCCCTCTTCACGGCATTTTTCCCGCTTTATGGTATCGACACCAATTACAAAATTCACGCAAATTGCGACTGCGAGTCGCACCGCGCTCATACTATATGCGTCACTGCATACGCCACTACAATGCTGGTCTGCTATTGGCCGGCGTCACGGTGTCACTAAGATGCCGACATGCTAACGACTTGATCTCGTGGGAGTGCTAGCAATATTGAATTTTTTGTGCTTGATTCAAACTTGAATTGGCTAGCCATGGATCCCAAGATTTCCTGGGATGTTAAAGGGAGAAGTAAGAAGATGATTAGTATGCACACAAAGCTGGAGATAATCAAGAAATACGAAGAAGGCTAATAAGCTACACTAGGCTATGGACAAAAGTAGCTCAAGCACGTGACGCCAAAGGTAAATCAAATGTAATATTTCCTTTATATTCCTTTATATATTTTTTTTAATTCCTGATGTTATTTAATTATATCCATGTATATTTACTATGTATGTCCAATTTTGATGTTTTTACCTGGGGTTTTATACGCATTAGCTAAATAAGATTTCGCCTTACGATCCCAACTTCGGAACGGGTTACTTTTTTATAGCGGGGGTCCACTGTAAATTAAGAACTAAGAAAAAATTAATTGTCAGTTCCAATTATTAGCCGGCGCGTGAAAGTGAGAATCCTGCTTTCTGTCTTTGAACTTTGGCTCAACTTGCGTGAGGAACACCTGCATTTGAAACGGACCCGTTAACAGAACCAGAGACAAAAAACACTCAAAAAGATTTCTTCGCCGTACAGCACAGGTGTCGAACTCCAGTCCTCGAGGGCCGATATCATGCATGTTTTCAAACCTTTTCCCTCAAAAACACCTGATTCAAATGATTGGGATCATTTTGAAGCTCCTGCAGAGCTTGCTAATGAGCTAATCATTTGAATCAGGTGTGTTGGGGAAAGAAAACCGGAAAACATGCAGGATGCCGGCCCTCGAGGACTGGAGTTCCACACTTATGCCGTACAGGAACCAGAGATGACCAACCTTAAGATTCGTACCCGGATGTGATAAACTTCCTTGCTGTTTATCCAACTGCGCCAAACGAGCGCTAGGGGAAATCCACGAGTTTCTAAAGAGACGCCAGCGATCCAAAAAACCAGTACCGGGTAACGGTTGAAAGCCTAGAAAGTCTTTTGGGCAGGCACACCGACGGCGTAGCTCCCAATCAGTTCGCAAACGAATACTGCGTGGGAGGCGGAGTCTTGACTGCAACGCTGTGTCTTTCCCAGGGCGTGCGTGCGTGCGTGTGTGTGTACAACACACACGCATGCGGGTTGAACCACGTCCACGGGCTTGAGGCCAGGACAAAGATATCACGGAGCACCATAGTAACGCTAATGCAATAAGAAGCACAGTAGCCACAACAGGACCACTAGTTGAAAGTCAGAGCTATAAATTAAGCTGCTGGGGGATTCCCAAAGCTGAGGTGGGATCTTTTGACCGATTCTTTGTTACAGGTGACAAATTTCACCCATCAAATATTTCTTGGAAAACGGCAATTAGGAATGCGCCAGCGAAGATAGCAGGTATTGGGCAATACTCGCGATGACGGCCGATACTAATGGCCGCCAAAAAAAAAACATTAGCATATTATTAGGCCGAGCGAGAAATGATGGCGATTGATTCATTCTTCTAAAAACAGCAGATTTGAAAATGAGCTCCATCGTGAAATCGGGATTCCGCAAAAGAGCTTGGGTACTGAATGGGCGGTTTATATCGGGCGCTAACGAGATAACTGTGGATTTCCACTTATTTGGCCATTTTAACAAGAAAAAAGTTACTTTCTTGTCTGTCTTATAGAACCAGCCCTTTTTCGACACTCCTTCAGTCTAACGCTTTAAAAAACTTTGAAAAAACACCAAATTAATACCCGGGATTGAATGTCCGGACTCTTAAAGGGGCAGCGTGTAATATTTAGAGTGTTTTTCATTGCGGACAGCAGGTGGTGCTGCAGGTGCCGCATTTACCATTGACCGTAGCTGCAATCATGGCCGCCTCCAGAAAAACTGCCACCCCCCATGAAATAGATTTTAATGATAACTAGATCTACGATTAGATTTAAAACATACTGTTGGTCATTAAGAAGACATTCATTTGACAGTTTTTAAAATTTGCAACCGTTTAATTTATTCTTTTTGAATAAAAAACAGTCAAAATCTTACACACTGTCTCTTTAAAAACAGAGTTATGTCTGGGATTGAATGAACGGATTTGCTGACTCTTATTTTTCATGTACTATTAACACATTTAAAAACACACATTCACTCTTGCTTTTTGCTAAGGGCTCAGGTAGCAACCAATCTCGGTTTAGCTTATGAACATCACATGAGCAACAGGTGAGCTCTGGTTGGTCGTTAACAGCACAGGTGATGGCAGCAAGTAGAAACATGTGTTTTTAAACATGTATTAATTTTAAATAAAGGAATGTAATGCAGAATATAATATTTCACCGCTAAAAATGGCAAAATTAACAAATGCATGTTGTGTTATGATTTTTGGACACATTTTCTATTTTTGACTTCAGAATTTCTTGTTTCTATTCCCAAAACGCACTCCCAAGAGAGCGAGTACTGATATCTTGAAATAAGGCCAAGTATCAGCCAGATATCGACACTGGTATCGCCCAGCCCCACTAATAGCATTTACTGCACCTGTACTTCTTTTGCATTTTCTTATGCTTATGTGACAAAGTGAAAACAACCGCCGACCGAAACGCAGAACTCTCAAATTTCACTGTGGAAAAGGCCCACCGCGCAAGCATTGTGGAGTTCTCTCCTCCTCTCCAAGAAGTTGGCAACCATTACAAAGATTTCACAAAGGCATTCTTAGGCCACGTGGAAAAGGACAGCGACATTCTTTGGAAAAAAACTTAAGATGATAGTCAGCTTTCAAGTCTCTACTGGTAAATAGCAGGCCAATTTTTTCATAAGATTGTATCAGTCAAAGATAATAATGATTTGAGGCCAAAGATAATACCGGATTTTCAGCACTATAAGGCGCACCGGATTATAAGACGCACCTTCAATGAAAAACCTATTTTAAAAGGTTTTTAATATTACAAGGCACATAGAATAGAAGCTACAGTAGTGGCTGAGATTGCGTTATGCATCCACTAGATGGAGCTGCGCTAAAGGGATTGTCAACGAAACAATCAGATCCAGTCAAACGTTATTAAGGCAATCAGAAATTAAGAATAAGGATGATTTGTGGAAAGTTTATATCGTTTATATATATATATATATATATATATATATATATATATATATATATATATATATATATATATATATATATATATATATATATATATTGGTTTTGTTGATTTAAAAACTGCTTATTGATTTATTTTATAAAATCTTTGACAAAACCTTTTCACCTCTGTCCCCATACAAATGGTTTCAAAAATGGAGCATATATCGGAGATTTCGATGTAATTAAAAGTTTTATCTGTAAAAAATACATTTGGAACTGCAATGCAGAGGTAAAAATTGAAGATTGTACATGTCAATTCGCTTATTTCATTTTTTCGCCCCCCCAAGAATGAAAATTTGTGGTTTATTCACAGCTTTTGAGAAAAATTAATGCTTTTAGGTGCGGCTTATAGTGCGAAAAATATGGTAAGATAACAAATACATTTCATGTTGTGTCATTTGTTGTAATATAGGTCAAACTGATACAAGAATGAAGTTGTTCAAAAAAACATTGCGGATACCGTCGCTGTGTTTTTAGGCTGCATTCCTTCATCGACAAACATTTCAAATTAGTGGTGCAATAACATAAGTAAACGAAGATTCAGTTATTGATTTCATCCAAAAGCTATCAGAAGATAGGACCAAAATGCTGACAATTATTTCCAAAGTAAAAGCAAACGCCTCGTTTTGATTCAAAGTCCACGCAATTTTTTCCCGCGGCGCGAGGAAGCCTGATTCCGTGATTTTTTCCGCCATTCTCTTTGAGCGGCAACGACGCATATCACAACGGTGTCGCTCGAGTGCAAAATGATGCTACTCGAACGGCATAATATAAAAGCACCTGACTGACTTTGCTGTAACGCGAACAACCGAATCGTCAGACGCGTTTTGCTACGGCGAGCGTTCCTCTGCGCTTGACTCACAGCAAACTGAGAAATTACACAAGTTGGTGGCGATATTACACAACACGGGACGCCCAGGCCGCCCATCCTTCAGTCTAGCTTACACGCCGCTTCGGCTCGACAAACGCGCACGTATGTCAGCCGGCACGAACTGTGTGTGTGCGTGTGTGTAAGTGGGTTGTGCAAGCCTGACAGCGGTGGGCTATATTAGGGGCTCCAGACACGGCGGCGAGGGTCAGATCAGATCTCACGGTGCCACATAGCTCGAGAGCCAGCTGCATTTGTGCGCAAGTGTTTGTGTAACGACAGGTGAACGCTTTAAATGAGAGCGGTTACCATACGGGTATGCGTGAATGATTGAAGGTCCGAATCTGGATTCTTGATTTCTTGTCGGGTGTTTATTATACCGCAACGTCAGCTGGGGTTTGACCATTGAAAATGCGCCCTATGCCGTTGGGCTCAAAAGTAGCATTCGCATATGTGACAAAGTGAAAACACCTGCTCGGAGAAGCGGGCTCCTCGTATTTCTCTGTGGAGGAGGACGAACACGCAAGAGTTGTGAGGCAGTCTCCTCCTCTCCTATAAGATCACGCTGAGGAGTTTTCGGGCCACACCGAAGAAGGGCGAGATGAATATTAGGAGAGTAAAGTTGTAAAACAATAGTGAGATTTGAAAAAAGACAAACGCGTCATTTGGATTATGTCCTATAGGGATGGGCAAGTATTGGTAACTGGTAACGGTATTGAGGCGATACTCGGCTTTTTTTTCAAGGTATCAGTTAGGGCTGAGGGAAAAGGATGACCGAGTCGGGAGAGAAACACTAAAATTACGTTGACCAAAATCATTAAAGTTTCACCTTTGGATCGTATTGCCCAGCCGTACGAGAGATACCGTTACCGTTACTATCGGTGCGTGCTCGGGTGAATACTGTTACTCGCCGGAAAAAAAGTGGCAAAAAACATCCCTAATTAATTTTTTTGACATGTCGGGAGTGTTTTGCCCTGGCAGGGTCTATAATCTATCCCACAGTCTGTTTTTTTGTGACAGATGCTTCTTAAAAGATAACCAGGAGAGCGTTTTGGTCCACAATGTATCAGCAGGCCGATCCATTGGTTGGTAACATGCTCCATTCATGACATGCGCTTTAAAATGGAAGTGCAGAGCTCCAAAAACAAATCATTGATCAAGGGAAATTCTTTCATACACCCTACCAAAATGGAGAGGCAAAAAAAAGCAGCATAAAGAGCATTAAGACCCCTCCTCCTTTCCCCTTGACCCGCCATCTGGTAGCCATCAGCATCTCACACAGGAAGGGGCGGCCGAGTCTCGCCGGGGCGCGGCTGCGCTATCCCTCATGCTGCAGAAACAACAATCGCAGGTTTGCGTCGCGTTGCGGGGCCGGTCGGTCCTTACACCGACTGCAAAACGTGTCGTTTTTGTGACTTCGGTCCATATTCCGAGGGTAGTAGCAACGCACGGGATCAGAACCGAATCAAGGGCATAACCCTAACCCGTGATGCCGGGATAAGAGTGTGAAGGTAAATACCCGGTGCTAAATTCTTCAGCCTTGTTGCAGCGGTCGACGCAGACCCTCCGCTGGGTTTCAGAATTGGCCGCCGAAAAAAACGAACCTACAATTTTCACACTTTTGAGGAAGTATCGCGAGCTGTAACGAAGCCAGGTAACCTGTCCGCGGTACCGAGAGACGGGTGTTACTTTTAACTTCCGACATTGACTCATCCCGAAATTTTGGTGAGAAAAGTTTTGATCAAGTGGCTGATACGGATTCCCAACTTCGGACAGCGGTGTCCGTGGGGAAGGCTATTCCGTCGCAACGCGAAAGGGGTGCGAGCTTCAACATCGGAGACTCCCTTCTTCGCTGTGTTATTACGGTTACTGTTGAAAAATTCTTTTTTGGGGTACATTCTCTTTTTTCTTTTCGTATTTCGTGATGCTAGGTTTCTTCTTCTGTACTATTTTAGTCATTGTCCATTTATTCCACACCTGTTGCTCATGCTGGAGGTGAACGATCAATATTTTGCCTTCTGAGGTCGGACGAGAGTCACGCAAAGGTGTTCCGCGATGTTTTCTCCCGCCGCGTTTTGGTAAATTGTCCCCTTCCACCACCATGTGGTCGATAAACTTTCAAACATTGCCACCGGCGTTGACATTGACGGTAAGTGGACAATTTTCTGCATTCGAAGGTCGCATCGGAGACGTGTAAAGGTAATCATCTCAGATGAGTGAATTCCTCATTGCTGGACCTCTTGAGGTACTCGTGGCTCTTTGACTAGTACTTTTGCTGAGGTCAACCGGGAAGTTTTATGCCTTCCCGATGTAGGACCTGAGCAGTAACACAAGTATGTAAGGGTATTATTTCATAATGCCAAGACCAAGGTGTGAAATTTCACACCTGGCATGCATTTCTTCCATCAGGGCAGAGAAATCGTCGAAATATTTCTTCCTCACAAAATACTGGTGCTGACCTCGACAATTTTCTGTGTTTGGCGCTAGCAGTGGTATTTTACAATCTTTGCAGATCCATCATTCATCGTCTGTTGGCCCCCTTCCATCATCAGCCCAAGACAAATCCAACAGTAATCTTCGGTCGTTTTATTTTATCCGCACTTCCGTCATCAATATGTTAATACCAGTGGATTTTTACAAATGATTTTTGCTCGTCCATTGTTCTTCAGCAAAACAGGCACGAGTCCCAGACGGACTGGCAGTCAGTTACAAAAGGCAGGGATTAATACAAGACTCACTGCTGCAATGTAAAGACAACGTTCATCTAACAAGTATTTGATTGATCAAAAGTGACGCTAACGATGATGCAACCCAACAACGTCGTTACGGCGTACATAGGTGTCAAAAGTCCTGTCCTCGAGGGCCGGTATCCTCCATGTTTGAGATGCTTCCCTTCGATACACACCTGATTCAAATGATCAGGATGTTTTTCAAGCTACTGCGGAGCTTTCTTATGAGCCAATCAATTGAAAAGTGTTTTAGAGGTAGGAACCTGGGAACCATGAAGGAATCTTGCTCTTGAGTCTCTGTGTGAAAGTACTGCAGCAATGCACAGTGGACCCCCGTGTTACAGCATCCCTAGCTTACGTTTTTTTCATGTTGCGATGTGGAATACTGAGTTTTTTCATCCCCACCTTATGGCATTTTCCCGGTTTTGCGACAAAAACAACTGTCGTGACCCTAAGGGGGTTGGCTGTATTTGTGTTGTTTAGCCTCCAACTGCAGGCGTTTTTAGGTAATTGCACTTATTTACTGTTGCCGTCTAACTGCTTCTATGCAACGCGTCACTATAATGCTGGTCTGCTATTGGTCGGCGTCTCCTCACGGAGATGCTGGTTTGCTATTGGTCGGCCTCACCCGTTTCAAGATGGCGAAACGGTAAAGTTTTGTTCCACTGTGAGTGGTTACAAAAGCGGATTTATAGCGCATTTTACTGCTTAATTCAAACTTGAAAGGGTCAGCCATGGGTTCCAAGATTGCCGGTGATGTTAGAGAGTAGTAAGAAGGTGATTAATATGGAAACGAATCTAGAGACAATCAGGAAATAAAAAGCTAGCCTAGCCTACTCTTACCAGGGAATATGGCCATAACAAGCGCTACTCAAAGGTAAGTAAATCCTTTCTATATTTTTGATTGATGACGTTTTATGATTGTATACGTGTATATTATATATACGTAGCACTTACTATACTATTTTGGCAGCAATTTTGAATATGTATGTCCAATTTTGATGTTTTTACCTGGGGTTCTAAACGCATTAGCTATTTAACATAGGTTTGGATCGCCCGTCATACGGCCGATTCGCCTTAGGAGCCCAACCGCGGAACAGATTCATCTCGTAACACGGGGGCCCACTGTACTGCTTTACTGGGTTCGACATAAAAAGGCACAGGCTGTTATGGTTATGATGCAGCAATCGTGGGGGATCTGCGCGTAAAAGACTCTTCAGTCTTCACCGAGCAGGATCGGAGCACAGAACAGGCTCACATTCCTTGCCATCGCTGCCTGCCAAGAGGCGCTGGGAATGGGGTATGCGAGGAAAAAAAAAAAAAAGAAAAGAAAAGGCAAGGACATGAGAACAGAGAGCTGCTCTCTGCGGAGGCCAACTCATGGTGTTGCTTTAGAGGCCGTGTGGTATTTTTTCTCATCCCTTTCTCTCCATCCTCCCCGTCCGTGACGGCAGAGATATTCAAAGTCATTACGGAGCAGCATATGTATTGGGGATAATCTGCTGTATGCGTATAATCATATATTTCTCCACACTTTACTGAGTATTTTATCCCCGCCCTGGCCCATCTGACAGAATATTCCGTAGTTTATTGATTACTTTTTAAGAGAGGGAGAAACAAGGGCAGATTTCTTTTCTGGGGTGTATTCTGGCTTGTTTGCTGAGCATTACCAGCGGAAAATATCATTTAAGTATCGGAAAAATCAAAATTCATCGACGGGCTTCAGGTGGCCGAATCTCTTTTAACGCATAATGTTTTTCACCCATTTCGCTCATTTTATAGTTTGGTGCCTGTTGTCAGCAATTAGCAAAGCATCTTGTAGAAATTAGCCACGAGCTAGCAGCAGTTGAATTCCTCTAAAAGCAGTGAGACGACTTTTCAGAAGCAGTTTGGTAGACTTAAATCAAAGCCGCACATGAGGCTGACACCATGAATCTAAACAAACAAACAAACAAACAATTTGCTCTCTACTATTTACAATCTTTTTTTTTCCATTTATTTTTATTTGAAGACCAGAATACTCAATAGAAGCAGACAAACAGGAAGGATAATTAGAGGTAGGGCTGCACGACTATGGCCAAAATAATAATCACGATTATTTTGGTCAATATTGAAACTGTGATTATTAATCATGATTATTCATCATGTTTGACCGGGACTGTGACCTTAATCGACCAATAGCATTTCGGCATCTCCGTGACTGAGACCGTGACTGTGACTTTATAAGACCAATAGCATATCGGCGTTTCTGTGTCATGCGAGAATAGTTCATTTTGTTGACGCAGCAAAGCGAAAAAAAATAGTGCGGACACACTGACCGGCATGTTGGATTGTTCGTAAGACGAAAGGTTTGTGCGTAAGAGGGGGAGAAAAAAACGCCGCGGTCCACGTTCGTAAGATGAAAAATTCGTAAAACAGGGAGTTCGTTAACTGGGGCGCACTGTAATGTGTTTGGTTCTTAGTAGGCTTTTTTTTTTTTTTTTTAAATTGGTTTGCACTCAGCAAGTAAGCTAGCTGAGTGCCAAGTTTTTGTCAAGTTTTGAGTGAATTTGTTTGAATTATTATTCACTTTATTTTAGTTGATTATTATTATTTGTAAGTATCAAGCCCTGAAGCCTTGTTTATATTCCGCTTGTTTAAAATCAGGGTAATAAATAGACGTTTGACCAAACATGATGAATTATCGTGATGAATAATCATGATTTGAATATTGACCAAAATAACTGCGGATATTATTTTGGCCATAATCGGGCAGCCCTAATTGGTACTAAACACGGAACATATTTCCCGATGTATCAAATATGCAACATTTTGTTTAAAAATAAAATAGGTCGTGTTAGATGCTGTAATTTTAATACCGTCATACTGTGATGCCGCCATATTTTCTCATCGCATTGTGAGAATCTATTATTGGCTCAAGCCTAGGTCTAAGTCACAGGTGTGGAACTCCAGTCCTGGAGGGCCGGTATCCTACATGTTTTCAAATCTTTTCCCTCAAAAACACCTGATTCAAATGATTGGGATCATTTTAAAGCTCTTGCAGAGCCTGCTAATGAGTTAATCATTTGAATCAGGTGTGTTGGGGAAAGAAAACCGGAAAACATGCAGGATGCCGGCCCTCAAGGACTGGAGTTCCACACCTATGGTCTAAGTAGACAGCACAGGCTCATCAATGTCTGCTCCTCTCTTCCGTGTTCCTCTTGTCATATTGTTGACAAGGTGTAACTGATACGTCCGCGCGCATCAACACGAGCGCTACGCCCTAAAGTGGACGGCTAAGGATAACAATTGCAGCAGCACCGCCATGAATATTTCATGACTATTTATTTGTAATGGACATTCAATTATTAATGGCCGGCGCAATCCATTCCACAGACGTCAAATGGAGGCGATGCCGTGGCGACGCGGACTGTCCGCCAGCTCGCCATCTTCGTTATGCTAAGAGGGAGGCTAACATCCTGTTTAGCCAGCTTGTTTATCTCATGGAGCATTTGGAGAGGCGATCTGAGCAGGGGCGGGTCGCACAGAAAGTGCTTGTTTGTTCCGCGTTCCACTTGTTAAGGAGATTTCACGAATCCGCGGCTTAATATAGAGCCTTTTGTTTTCTTTGGGTCACACTTGCTACGTCGCCATCTCACGGGGACAACTGTTTCCCGATGCCCCCGATCGGAACATATACCGTATTTTCCGCACTATAAGACGCACCTAAAAGCCTTCATTTTTTTAAAAAGCCGACGTGCGCCTTATAATCCGGCGCGCCTTATAATCCGGCGCGCCTTGTATGTGGATCAATATTGAGATTGGGATTCGTAGATGGGGAATGACCTGATAAAGTAAGCTTTACCTGTTTCTTTTGCGTGTTTACAGTTGAACAAGGTTGCTCATATTGACATTGACTTATTAAAGTATTGAGAGTTTAGAGTTATTATTTGAGTTATTATTGTTCTTACTTTGAGTATTACTATCTTGGAGGAAAAGTTCCCTGATATAAATGTTGCACTACATGTTATACCTTGCTGTTAAAATATAAACTGTCACGGAAATACTCATAAAATAAAACATAAGACAGTTGTGTATTCATTTTGGGAGTGAATGGAGTTGTCAGAAAGCTGGTTTGTAATCTACGAATAAAGTTTGACCGCTTCTACTGTTGCGCCTTATAATGCGGTGCGCCTTATATATGGAAAAAGTTTGAAAATGTGCCATTAATTGAGGGTGCGCCTTATAGGGCGGAAAATGCGGTAATGGACATGGGATAGGTCTCGGTGAACAGGCGGGTTCAAACCATAACCCGAAGCATAAAAGGGCCACCTGGCCGAACAGTGAAGTCTAAAGTAGAACAGTGCCACCCTACGAGAAGGACTACAATCTTTTGGAGCTTTGGCCGCTAAAACTTTAGCAGCACATTCTAGTAACGATGCGAAATATTTTTTCAGTCCTGTATTACCCTCTAGGATCAGTGTCTGATTGAAAGAAATATTTGAATTTCAGACGATAGATTGTGCGTACGTGGCAGCTCGGCGGGGCAGTGGTTAGCACGTCCGCCTCACAGTTCAGATTGTGATTGCCCTAACTCTGCTGGGATAGGCAACAGCAAGCTCGCGACCGCTGAGAGAATAAGCAACTAGAAAATGAATGGATGGCTGGATCGTGCTTACATCATCTATTTTATTTCTGGCTCATCTGCCAGAAAACTGCATCACTAATGATAATGTTAATCTATATAAAAAAAAAAAGACAAAATAAAATTGTCCTTTTTTTTTATGATTATAACACTATAGTCACACTATGACACTAACACAATTTGGCAGTAAGTTCCAATCAATTTGTTCTTAATTTAAAAACAAACGTACTGTTCCTTCCATGGCGTTAAAATGCATTACTGGCATCTTTTTTTCTTTTCTTGTTTTCCAGGCACGTCGTTCGTTTTTTTGTTTCAGACGAACCTGCAACTCGTATAAACGCTTTAAAAAGTTGTTTACATTTGTTGCAAGTTGATTTCTCTTGCTTTCTTCTTTTGTTGATATTAAAAAACAATGTTTTAGGTATACAATTTTGTAGTTTGTTGTCAGACTGAGCTGGCCTGCACCTCGCCTCACGCGAAGATGCTGCGTCTCATTGTACAGACAGAGCTTTCTTTCATTGTTTGCTTTTGTAAATCATTTAAATTCGCCCGTGATTTGATTTCAATGTTTCTTTTTCAAAGCCCTGTGTGTATGGCCTCACTGCTTTCATACATACTTTGACTTTGCTCACTGATTGTCAGGGCTCAAAGGTGAGAGTATTTTTAGAATCCAGAAGCTTTTTATTGTCATTCAAGCCTTTGAGATAGAAAGTGCAACTAGTGTAAATAGGTAATATAGTGCTGGCTATATGTGGTGCGATACAAGGAAATGTCGGTACTTGCAAGAAAACAAACTACCGTTATCCCGCAAATATAAGATGCGCCCTTGTGTAGGACGCACTCTTAATTTGGGGTCAAATTCTGGTATTTTCTATGTTACCGTGTAGAAGATGCACCAACAATTTGGCAACAATGTCAAAACTACAGAAAAATCTGTTTCCTAAACTCTTCATATTTTCTTGCGTTCATATCCGTACGTTTTATATTTGTTGCGCGGTGTGTGGTTTTTAATATAAGGTGTTTCAGATTTCCCACTTTGTGAGGGGTCATTGAACTCCTCGCCACTGTAATGTTCATGCAAAAAAAAAAGATCTTATATTTGGGGAGTTACGGTAAAAACGCTTGACTTGCATCAGCTTTGATCAAAGTATTAAATGAAGCATTTCTTGAAAAATGTTTTTGTTAACATAACACATTAAGTACATTGAGAGGCGTAAGTGTTTGGTGTTATTTTTCACTCATATTTTGGGATTGTGGAACTCAGTTCACACATATTATCCATCTAAATTGGCTTTATTGTATCTTTTTACCAGCTCGCTGTCTGTCGTGAAAGTTTTATTTCAACTAAACTACATTGCATAAAAATGTTAAACTCAAAGAGTCAACGTCACCCCAGCTTGCAGAAAATGTATATAAACAGTGCAAAAATATCACTGATATGTTTCTGCTTAGCGTCGATAGTTTTGGCTTGACTAGAAATTTCTATATG
The DNA here is from genome assembly GCF_059441005.1 of Hippichthys cyanospilos. Taxonomy (NCBI): domain Eukaryota; kingdom Metazoa; phylum Chordata; class Actinopteri; order Syngnathiformes; family Syngnathidae; genus Hippichthys; species Hippichthys cyanospilos. The sequence continues at coordinate 21,518,265 of NC_142375.1, read as the reverse complement.
AAAATAAATGATGGAGCAACACATGTAGACAGTAATATTGCTGGCTTTGTGCAAAATTCTCGTACATCCTAAACTATTGAAGGCTTTTATCTTCATTGTGGAAAAAACACAAGCATTTGTTTTAATTTTTTCAAAGAGGTCGCCGAAACCAATGAACATCATTTCCATTCATTTCAAAAGGAAACCATGAGAAATGAGTATTTAGAGTTACATGCACAATAACGTACGTGCTGCTATCAACAATCATGCACCTTAAAATGTAACATTCTTTTTCAGCACAAATGAGCTTGGCCACAAGCTCAGAGGTTACACAGCATCAAAACCGGAGGCCATGTTTGCTGATCGCCCAAAATGAAAGAAAATCAGCTCTAACATAAACCCCAGCTAGCAAGATACATACAAGAACAGAGTATACAGCTGAGCTGAGCATGGATGTTGTGAAACGTGCATCTGAGGCAGCAAATCACTGCATTCCACAACATAGCATTTTTTTGTATCATAGTAAAAACAACAAAAATGGCATACAAGCCACTTCCTTACGCTCGAATGTATTCTTGTTCAATTGCATGAAACATACCGATTTGTACACTGGTGAATTAACTTTTTTTCCCAGGGCGACGCAGGTAAACAACAACTTGCCCCCTTCAAGTACCAGCACTCCAAAGAATTTTACAATGCAAACGAAACTCGGACAAATCAAACACAAGAAAAATCAGCGCCATGACACGTCTTTTAAACGACACTAAACAAACCGTGTCACTTTGCAACACCCCATGGCCGTTTAACGCGCTACGCCAGGTCACAAGGCAAAAAAAGGCAAACATTGGGATGATTTCTTTTTTAAAGTACACTTACGTAACGTCGCAACTTTTTTTCCGGCGGAGACTTTCGCAGCCAACCTGAACACACCACGTCTCCCCCGCTCATGGCTGTCGCTTGCTGGCTTTCTCCCCGTCTGGGAGTTCGGCAACAAGAACGAAAATCTTTGGCCTTTTGGGAGTGTCCTTCTGCGCCTGGCGAACAAAAGAAAACCAAACAAGCACTCAATATTAAATAAAAAGTTATTTTGTATATAGCGCCTTTCAATTGAGACGCGTCATTTTGGTTTGTTGTTGTGTCCTCGAAATAGGGAATAGTTTACCAGTTAGTCCTTCGAAAGTCGCCTGTTGGGAGTCGAAACGGCGAATAAACGCTGAACTATACTCCCCGTTGACGCTTTTAATTTATAAAATACACCACCCAATTAAAAGAAAAAACATATCAAGAATAAAGAAACGCGTAAATGTGTGGTTAGTAGCTGAAAGCCGAAAAAGTGCTGCGATTCCCGGTTGGCGGGACGCGACGCGAAGGTCCCACCGCGCCGCGCCGCTCCATAGTTTTCGGGGCTGAGGGTGCTACAGTAGTGAAGGGGGAGGAGGGCCGCCGCAACCGCGAGGTACAACAACAACAAGCCGCGAATGGAGTGCCTCCGCGGGCCGATCTTTTCCTACCAGTTCAACTCTTGCCGTAGTTCCTTAATTGTGATTGACAGGGTGGCTCAGTCTTTTCCCTGAACTCGCACTCCTCCTTCGCTGGAAGATGGCGCCATCAAGTTCCCGCCGACATTCGCGACCGGATATAGGTAGAACGAGTCCCCAGTTTAAAAGCTTGGTTATCGTGCTCGTTTTAAGTTGTTGTTTTGACTATATTGTCGTCGCTATTCATACAGAAATATTTGAAGGTTGTTGTTCTTTTGCGTTGCTAAACAACGGCTTGTCAGTGTTGATACTTACACATGTGACGTTTCCTGTTCATTAACTAGTCATATTGTTAATGTCAAAGCCGGAAGTAGCAGTTTCTTAAACCAGGGAACTTTGAGACCCCATGTTCAAAAAGCAGGTTCGTGCCTTAGCACATTAACCTCTGCCTTCCTTTGTGACCTTTTGTCTCCTTCGTCCATACCTTTTTACCTAGCCGATTCCTTGCTTTTAATTCATGCATCCTTATTCCTTACTTCGTTTCTCAAACCTACTTTTCTAGCAATTGCATTCTGTTTCACCGGTTTCATTCATGCAGTCCTTTCATACTTCTTTTCCGCCTTTTTTGTGCCCTCTTTCATGACATCTTGCCCTCCACTAATTTTCAGTTCCTATCCCAACAACTTTATCTTCAAATATTTTCCTTTAACTTCTTTGTGACCCTTATGCCTGTTTTTATTCATGCAGCTGCTTTTCTGCCTTATTTTTTGTGTACTTTTTTCCCCCCAAATTATTTTTTCTCCCTTGAAATCTTGTCTTCCTTTTTTCATTCCTGAGTTGAACTTACTTTTTAGCCTTCTTTATCCCTTTTTTCCCATATATATATTATATATATATATATATATATGAAATATAGGAGAAAGAAAAAGGGATAAAGGCTAAAATGTATATATATATATATATGTATATATATGTGTATATATATACATATATATATATATATATATATATATATATATATATATATATATATATATATATATTCCCATAAAATGCCCTTCTGCCGCGATTTCATTTGCATTTTCCTTCAGGTACGCACGCTTTTTATAAATGTATTTATAAATCCCTTACCTCCTTCCTTCTCTACAACCTGCCTTTCTTTCTTTGCGTCCTTCTTTTCTGACCTTTGATCCTTCATTCAGTTGTTCATTCTTACCTCAACCCTCCCTTTTCTGCCTTTTTTTGGTTCCACCTAAATTCCTACCTTTCAGATATTTTTCTGCCTTCCTTCACACCTATTTCCCCCCCCTGAACTCCTTCCTTACACTTACTTTTGTATCATCCATCCTTACTTCAAACAGACCTTTTATTCGCGCATCATTACATCTTTTTCTTTGCTTGAAACTTGCATTTTCTCTTTTCTTTATGGAGCTTTTTTTTCGCCTTGATCCTTTGTTTTCCTTTCAGACGTTTCACCCTTATCCTCAATCCCTCAGACTCGAGTTTTAATTACGCATTTTAACATCATTTGCCTAAGCGCTTTTCGGCCTACTTCTTTTGCACCTCTCCTCGGTTTTAATCCTCGATTTTTGCCTTCATAATTTATCTTTCAAACACTGATTTCGGATGAACTCTCTTTGGGCTCGACTAAAATAATTTCCCAATACTCACATATGGAGGAGTATGTTGTGTGTTTGGGCATTGAGGTATGTGAGCAATCTCATCGGAATGCCATTGTGACGTTAAACACCTCCCCCCCAAGGATGTGTCCTGTTAGCCACCAAATGCTGAAAAGAAAAAAAAAATTCAAGTATTGCTTTTTTTTTTTTTGTTAATGTTAAAAAGGGATACAGGTTTAGGTATACGTATACAATTTTTAGTATTATTTTTTTATAGTCGGCACGTCAAGTGCGACTAGGCTTTGTTTTTGTTACGGAAAGTGTAATTGCAATATATATATATATTTTTTAAAACTTTCGGCCACTTTGATGCACTTGGTTGATTTTTATTTCTGTTTTAGAATAAGTTGTAACCTTGTATAAATGGTGTAAAAAAAAATCAATCCGTTTTCAAAAATGTATATTCTACATTGCTTTTTTTCTTTTGTTGGTGTAAAAGGAGACAAGTTTTGGTATAGTTAATCAATTTTTATAAATAAAAATCTCATTTATAGTCAGTGTGTCGAGTGCGGGGGGGGCGAAAAGATTTCTCTTTCCTGGGGGGGGCTTGACAAAATATATCTGAGAAGCATTGATTTAATACCGCAAAAATATATAACATCACAAACAAAAGACGCCTTGATGTGTGTTCGCCTTTCCGCATCTTCGGCGCAAAGCTGAAATTTCACCCAATGTTGTTCCTTACCTCAAGTACATTTTTTAATCCGGATTGATTTATTGCATATTAAAGTTATCAAATGCCCAAGGAATCAAAAAGCTGAAGGAGGGGGCGGGAGGGGCACCAACACACACACAAACAAACGAACAAACTGTGTGCAAATGAAACGTGGAACCTCCAAAGTAAAACGTAGCTACATGCTAATAGGTTAGCATCTGTTTGGATCAGTGAGGTGATATTGAATTGTACAGTATAGCTATGAGAAGTTAAGACGCCATTTTGCCATTTTGTTCAAGTGCCACTTCACTCTTTTCACCGTAAAAAAAAAAAAAGTAACATTTTTATGAGGGTTAATTTTGAAGGTTTGACACATGTTTGACACTTGTATCCTTCAGGCAAAAAAAACAAAAAAAAAAGCCACGGCTAACTTTTAGAACCACAATCTCGTGTGGTTTGCCAAAGCGTGGCGTGACCTCGCAAGAGATACGTTTTACTTGGGAGGCTCTGCTAGTTCGGATCATATTGCAAAGTGCTGTGCTGGATACCCGGTTGCATATGTCATAATTTATGCAAGAAAAAAAAAAAACGAATCTTGTTTGAAAGAAAATATATTTCACCAAAACAAAACTGCAATAAATTAAAAGTATTTAAAAAGCATACAACACTTTCAGTCCGAAAAGTGTTTTTTCAGTGCTTGGGCAAACATCTCAAAGCATGATGCAGCGGTGCCTCGAGATAAGCCTTTCATTTGTTCGCTATCCGTCTTTCCCCATTGAAATGTGTGCAAATACCATTTAACTGGATTATTGTGTGTAAGCTAAATTGCTTATTGAGCTGGATGTGTGTGCGAAATAATCCTCGGCGCAACGCGGCTCGATTCCTAATTTGACAAACTCTGACATCTTTTTCTGACGTTGCTCTTTAGCTATGATTTGGATGGTTCTTTAGATAAAAGCGTTAAATAGCTAAATCACTCATTTGGGGGATCTCTATGTGAGACCAGATTTTTTTTTTGTTAGGATTTATGACCATGATAGCAGGTAGACGTCAGCATTGTCATCCCAAGCCCTCAGGGGCAGATGTGGCATCTGCAAAGCTGACACCCAAGTCTCTTTTATTGATCTAACCTCTGATGCAAGGTATCCACGTGTTGGGGTACCGTATGTCACCTTTTTTTCCAGTGAATTCACCATGGCCCTCTGAGAATAGCAAAAATGTTCTCCTACCTCTGTGCTTATTAGCATTGTGTGCTTTGTTATTTGCCCTTAGAAGACCAGTCTACTGATGGTGTTAAAGCCCCCCCCTCCACCGCCCCCTCCCCCTCCGGACGGGCCGCAACTCCCCGGCGGGTTGTTGTCATCCGAGCCATTGGGCCTGAAGGAGCAGGAAGACGACGGGGCTTGCAAAGCTTGAGTCCGAGCGTTCAGTTCTTGCTCCTGTGGGGCGGGGGGGGGACAAAAACATTTTTTATCCAGCATCGATCTAGATGATTTTTCAAGAGCTTTTGTTGTATAGCCCCAGAGAACGTGAGTGAAAAGTAAACAAATTCAGAGCTCTGCAGTCTTTTTTTTTTTCATCCCTTCAGCAGCTCAATGGTCACTTTCATGAAAACTTCAGACTTCATTTCGTGACACAAAAAAACATTGTTTCGAGCATGTGAAACGTTGTGTGAAACGTTTTAAATGACTTTTACCTGTAGATACAACTTGTTGTCCTTGATGATGGCGTCTAATAGTTCTTTCTGCAGCGGCGGCTCAGCACTCAAGTTCGTTCCGCTGGCCGCCGGGCCAGTCGTGGAGTCCTGCCCCGCCATTTCCTGTTTCCTGTACATGAGCACATAGGCCGTGTCCTTAGGGAAGCGGCTGGTGATGTTCTGCACCGACTGGAAGGAGGCGAACGTCACCCTGCTGTCATTGAACAGCAGCCAGTCGCTGGTGGGGACGGTGGCCCCCTGACCACTTGGGCCCTTCTTACAACAGGCGGCGTCCCCTTCCGCCACGCTGTCGCAGCCGTAGGAGTAGTAATGTCCGCTCTCGGACGACACGCCCGAATGCATCACGATGGAGCTGAGGTCGTAACGCACCGACTGGACTTCCTCGTCTCGACGGGAGGGTTTGAGTTTCTTTGCCAGGTTCTCGCTGCTCTCGAGGGAGTCCGCCGGGGTCGAGGGAGAGGAGGGTGGCAGGGGCGGGGTCGGCGAAGGTATCGAGGGCCGGTGCACGGGCAGGCGCAAACGCGGAGGGATGGTGACGTTGTCCAGGATCTTACGGCGCACGTGGCACTTAGCGTCATAAGCGAAGCGCAGCAGCGTGAGGATCAGGTACTCTGGGGCCGACATCACCTTAAGGGTCCGCTCGGCCCTTCGCAGGCTGCCGCACTTGCCGCAGAAATAGGCGTTGTCCTGGTCCAGGATCTCTGGAGCCAGAAAATAGTCCACCAGGTCGGGCACGGAGAGAGGAGGCTCACTGTCCTCTGGCGCGGCGTGGACGTGGCCGGCTTGGTCTTTGGCTCCCGGCGTCGGGGTCTCGCTGCCTCCGTTGACGGAACCCTGGAAAACCACTTTGTTCTCGTCGGACTTGAGGAGACAAGGGACACAACGGTTTGGAGGTGAAAAAGAAGATGAAGTGGATCTTTGTGTGAAAGAGGCTAAATTGCCAATCTTGTGTAAAAATCTAATTCCTAGGTGGCAATGATTCAGCTGAGTGGTTGCATGAAACAGACAAAATTGCGGTGTAAAAGAGGCTAATTTTCCACAATTTAGCCGGGTCATTCTGGGAAAGATGCTGAGCTTCAAATTGGGAGTAATCTTGAAAATGTGTTAATTGGAGGCAATTCATCTGCATCTCTGCACAAAAGGGGCAACATTGCATATTTGCGGAGAAAGACTACATTGATTAATGTCTACATTGGTAATGTATTTGGAATTTGGCTAATTTATGCCTGAAACAGGGAAATGTGAGGACACTTATGGGAATCTTTGGGTGAAAAAGGGTAAATTGCTGATGTGTGGTCATTTGGCTGGGTATTTGGGTGCAAAAGACCACACTTGTAATTTTTTGGCACTGGCTAATTATTTTTTGTATGAAAGGTTAAGATGCGGCACAACCCATTTAACTGGATCCCCATACGAAAAAGGTCAAATTTCTAATGTGAAAAGACTTGGGGTGAATCTTTGGGTGAAAGATGCTAAATGCCTTCAGCGATTGCATGTTTAAAAACAACAAAAGGGCTAATTTAGAAAAAAAAATGTGCCTGGACCTATGTGCGTACAAAAGCTAAATCCGTTATTTGCAGTAAAATAGTTCATTTGCAGTCATTTGACTGAGTATCTGTGTGAAAAAGACTGGACTTGTAATTTGTTGCCTTTTTGGCAAATTTGCAGGAATTTGGCAGCATCTCTGCAATAAACAGGGAAAAATTGCAAACCTGGCAGGATTTTTAAATGAAAGCTGCAACAAATCATTTGACTGGATCCCCATATGAACGAGGCAAAATATCTCATTTAACTTCTAGAAATTGGAGTGAATGAACTTGCCAATTTGGGTTGAAGAGGCAAAGTTGCTTTGGACTCATCTGCCTTGGGGGCATCCCGCGAAGGGCAGAAAGCCAGCGAAAGGTCCGTGAAGGGCTCCTCCTTCTCGGAGACGCAGTCGCAGTGTGTGCATCGGACGCTCGTCACCAGTTTTCCACCGAAAGTCCTCTCTATAAGTGTCCGTCCGTTGTTGTCATCCACTTCTGAAGAATTTGCACCTTCTTCTTGGGATGTCAGAGCGGTCCCGTCTTTGTCACCTACGTCTATGGCATCGGTGGTAACGCTTGGCTTGGCTGATTCCAAGACCTGAATGGATTTCTCCTCCTCGTGTAACCTTGGAAGACAATGCCAATAAAGCTACAGTACAGGACACTGTGAAAAATATCAAGAAAAATATGTAGAATGTTCGATGGAAGTGGACAGGAGGAAATTCTGCTTTTTGAACTACATAGGTTCAAAAGCTACAGTAGTGTGTTATGTTTGAGCCACGATTACAAGAATGAATGAGGAATGTTTTGATGTGGAATACATGCTCCCGTTTCATTTAAACAATGTAAAATGCATGCAATATTTTTTTAAACCACCCGAGAGACCCGAGTTTGAATCCACCTGGCTCCGGCCTTACTGCATGTTCTCCGCGAGCCGGCGTGAGTTCTCTCCGGCTTCCTCCCACATTCCAAAAACATGCATGGCAGATGAATTGGACATACTAAATTGTCCTTATAAGTGCGATTGGGTGCGCGAATGGTTGCCCGTCTCTGTGTGCCCTGCGATTAGCTGGCAACCAGTTCAGGGTGTCCCCCGCCTATTGCCCAAAGCCCCTGCGACCCTTGTGAGATTTCAGGAAGTCGATGGATAATATTAATGGATTTCATTTACACCACACTTTCCATTCAAAAGAATATCAAAGTGCTACAGAAAAAGCAGAAAACTTTTTTTTAAGCTTTTGCCAGAGATCCCGACGAGAAGTGCGTTGCAGTAGTCCAGCCTGGAGGAGACAAAGGCGTGGACAATTATCTCCATATCTTACCTGTCTAATAGAAAGCGGAGGTATTCTGAACAATCCTGCTGAGAGCCTGAATTGAACCATGGTGGGCGGGACACCTCCAAGAAGTTTCTGGGAGCATATGCCGCCCTCTGCAGGGTAAAATTAGGCATTGCGCTGCACGTTCAAGACTTACACAGTTCCAGTTTTCCACTTGAGACAACACAAACCTGAGTGTGCGCAAGAAAGGCGAAGAGCATTTGTAGCTTTTTCATGAGCGTGCTTGAACCGTTCAGGCGAAGCGACAACACGTTTCGTCTGAAACTGACAAAAGACAAGTTTCCGTGAAAGCATTGTTTCAAGGGACAATGTGTAAGATTCGGATTGTTTTTCATGACAGACAGCAGGTGCTGCTGCAGGCGCTGCATTTACCATTGTCCGTAGCTATAACAAACAAGTGCCACTCCCCATGTAATACAATTAAATGATATCTAGACCTTTTTGGTTAACTTATTGACCGCCAACCCAGTAGTAACCGATTTTAGACTTTTTCAGCTGTCACCGGCAGTCCAGTAATAATGGATCTTTGACATCTTGAGCAGTCAAAGGCAATTATTGAGTTATTTGAGCATTTTAAGCAAACATATCCGCCCGTTTTTATTCATCTTGAAGGGCGCCATTTTATCAGTTGTCTTCAACTGAAAACTACATCACAGTTTCTCAGGGCTCCGGCCAATCGCGGCATACTCATAAAACGGGTGAGGTCTGAACGGTCGGTTAGACGACGGCTGCTTAATTTATTCAACAAATCCAACATTAAATATATAAACATCATCGTCAAATTGCCGTGTTAAGACGACAAGGGAAACATCGTCGACGTCATTATTCGACTAATACTGTCACACTTATTGTTAAGTCTAGTGAAATTTCTTAATAAGCCTCGTGGCTTACTCTTTGGCCATGAAGAGCGTCTGCAGGATACTGTTCATGTAGCAGGTGTTGCCCAAGTTGACCAGACCTGTCTTGCCAGTCTCAGACTTCCCAGCTTGCCTAAGTGGCCCGGAGGCGAAAGAGTTGGACTGGGATGTCCAGGCACTTTGGTTCAGCACCAACTTGATCTTTTCCTCGCTCGGTTTTGGCAGATCCTGGCGGGACGAGATGCCAAATTGAACCCGTGAATTAACATTGTGTTCAATCGTGAGCCCGCGTTTTGGACAGTGTTAAATGAAGCCTATGAACAGGATAATTCCAGGGCTAGGTCACCTTGATGGCTTCCAAAATTGGGTCGTAGAGATCTGGGAATCCAGAATACTGATAAATCATGCAGTGTACCAACTCGGTGAACTGCAGCGGGAAGGTTTTACTGGTGGTCAGCCCGTCGGCCTGCAAAGACTTAACTAGATGCACCACATGTGGAATAACCTGAAACAGACGATGACAAGAATATTACACACAGCAGGAATATTGTACAAACCACTCCTTTATTTTTATTTTATTTTTTTGCTGGCGAGAGTCCTCACCAGATGGAAGGCCTCGGGAGAGTGCTGGAAACTGAGGAGCATGTGGGAGAGGACTGCGAGCGCCCCCTGTCGGACAATGGGATACCACAGACGATTGAAAACCTGCGGGTGTGGAAACAAATGGGAAATGATGAGTGAGCAGCGAACATCTGGCAGCGACATGACACAGGACAGTACTTCTTTGCAATCGGCATTCTGACTAATGAAAACAAAATATAGAATTCAAGCTAAATTTGTACCATTCAATGTATTATTTATAGTGATTTGTGATTAAAAGTGGCATTTTGTTGTATTAGAGTAGCTTTGAAATGTAAAAATGTAACCCAGTTTTCAGGGGAATACATTTCTATTGTACTTTTTTGTACAAGAAATAAACTATTTCAATATGTTTACATTAAATAAATGATCTAGTAACATTTATTGATTTAACATTTTAAATGAACTCAGACTGACAACCCTTTTTTTTTACCTTAAAGAATAGTTTGTAAGTTCCCTGTTTTCCTGACAGCCCAGTAAAAACTGATCTCTTATGCTGCGTTTTCTCTTTTGTTTACATTCATATTAATTTACCAAAACATTTTCTTAAAAAAAAAATCTGCCAGGTGGCATATCTGATGGCAAAAAAAAAAAAAAAAAAGGCTGGAAATGTCTGGATTTTGCTGCTTGATTCGCATTCCACAAACTGAACATAAATTGTCATACGACTGTTCAGCATAGAACATATTCTTATGAAGAAAAACGTTTTACTTGACGTCACCATTCAATGGCATACCAGCCTCAGTGGGATGGATAGTTTTGGTACAATGACATGAAAACACAACATGAGCACTTCTCACAACCTACCAGCTCAATTTTGAGCAGAGTGACATCAATAAGGATGGTGAATTTTTGAACGGCGGCAAGCCCTTTGAGCAGAGCGATGACCCAGGTGTCCACATGCTGGGCCAGGGGCCAAGAAAGCCAATCGATCATCCTAAAGGACACAGATCAAGTGTTTGTGGGCTCCATCCAAAAGGACTGTATAGTGGGTGACATACATAGTTCTCCGAGTACAAGTCGAGTTTTTTATCCCTCATCTTCAACCCCCATTTAGGGGGGGTTCACGTATAACCGCATAACAGAAAACAGACCAAATTTTTTCACAAATCTTTGTTCGAATAACTTTAATTCCAATGCAAAATAAGTACGACCATTGTCATTTACAAAGCTTAAAATGATTTTATATCTTGTACCTCTAATTCGATATTGGATCCAACCGCATTCGAGCGTTTGCACCGAGGACGTAAAAAAAATGCACCTTCGCCAAGCACTGCCTTATCCGAAGACGACTACTCGGGGAAGAGTAATGAAGATGTTTGCGGCGATGATGAGCAAGAGAGAGAGAATGCCCGTGAGTTAAAGGGGAGGGTTATTTGGCATGTCAGACAGTTTCAGCATTTGCACCTACGCGCACGCATACATTGCCTTGCACTTGTCACGTTTCCACCCCCCAAACCACAACACCATGTTATTTGATACACGATGAAGAAATACATCTAAAAGTAGCGAATTTTTGTCATTTTAATAACTCACAAAATGTATTATTAACAGACGACCATGATCTACGTAACCACTAAAGTCACAGGTAGACTTATGCTGGTGTTTTTGTAAACTTCACCCAAACTGACATCAGTGAGGTCGACTTGTACTCTGGAGAAATAAGGTACTTCCACATACCTGCAGAGGGCTTTGGTCATGTTTGCATCTTTGACATTCTGGTCCGTGGTGAGACTCTTAATAAGCACCGTGATCATCTGGACCGGGATGTATTGCACCAGACTGGCCAAGGCAATGGACGGCTCAAAGGACGGGTCTGAAGGACAACACACTAATATGGTGGGCATGTATCTCTAATGTGACAAAAATAATCATATCAGATGGATACCGGTATTGTACACAACCATCAGCTGCACTAGGCATGAACCAATGTCTAGTACTGACTTTAGCCATAATGCCGTGGGGCTTAAAAGGGTACGATGCTACCAGAGTAAAGTCTAAATCGATTTTGTTTTCTTGCCATTTGCTTTCAGATATCATTGATCTCCAAAGGAACATTCAGAAATAGTTCAACTAAACCCCAGCAACACAAAAAGCATTGAGCCTTCGGATGCTCTATGATATTTGCTCATGATAAATCAAAGCAAAAATAAATCAATTGAATAATAATCTCACCCGTTGAAGAGATGATAGAAAAGACCTCCTGCAGAGAAGGGAGCAGCGTGGCTGGTTCAGCCTTCCAGATGTTCTGCAGCAATGTGCTGACCTTGGTGACCTGAGCCACGTACTCTCCCAGCTCCTGCTCCTGACTGGCCATGCAGTGAAAATAACCGATTGTCCTCACCAGCTGCTGGCAAAACAGGACGCCGCCTTTATCCTTGGGCACGCACTGCACAAAGTCGGACAGCAGGGCAGCGATGCGAGCGCACACGGCCGGCCCGGGGCGCTCGCACACCATCCTCAGCGCCTCCACTTGAACCAAGGAGAAGAGGTCCAGCACGGCGGGGCAGCTAATGAGCAGCCGCAGACCGGAGTGGATATAGTCTACCACGGCTGGGTCTTTGTGATCCAGCTGCTCGTAACCCTGCTGCAGCAGGCCCAGCACAAAGCCTTTGCTGAAAAACACCTCAAACTCTGAGCGGTGGTAGCGGGCGTATGCCTCCAGGACCTGGAAGCCCACCTGAGGGGGGGAGAAGCAATATTCTGTACTCTTCCAGTCATTTTGGAGCATTTCAATTGATTTTCAAGATCCCCAACACACACAATTTTCTATGATTATATTACATTAACAATAGATTCTCTGCACCGGAACTTCCCGTTTCCGGAACGAGGAACCTATTCAGAGGACTGCTTTGGGCAAACGCAAGCATAACGGAGAAGTATCCGCTCCTCCTTTTTTAAATCAAATATCATCGGCTATGACGTGGAAACATCTAAGTGAATTTTTATTGTTGTGAGTTTGGTTGTAACTACCAACGATTTTACTGTTATTAACTTACCGTTTACCATTTACCATTGACCGTGCAATGCATCCGATAGAGCGAAGCGGGGTAAAAAAAAAAATGTTCAGGAGACGCTCGGGAGTCAGAAAGACTCAAATCTGCAAGACTCTGAAAAACGAGGAGTTTATTCTTGCTTAGTATGCTGGCAATTTACTTTCACAGAGGAAATTGCTTCTTGTTCGACGCACAGGAATCAGCAGACATTCAACGGGACAGTTAATTGCAATATATATATATATATATATATATATATATATATATATATATATATACATACACATACATATACATATACATACACACACACACACCACTGCCCACCTGCTTCTGGAAGGCATCCTCCCCTAGCAGGATGAGGCGGGTGGTTACAGCAAATAGAGACTGGCACTCCTCCGCTGTCACATCCTTCTCCGCCGCCTCTACCACCTTTTTCACAATGGCTTTCTTTACTGGAAGTGGGTGCGCAGAGCTGATCAGGCCCTCCAAAATCTTGTCCATGATGGCGGCCTGCAAGAAATGTGAGGGCAGGATGACAGCACAAACGTAAGTCAAAGTGTGCTTATTGGCATGTGCATAGTGCAGAAACAAGTTTCTCCGTACAATAAATTACTTCGCCATCCGCACGAAATGTCGTAAAACTAAGTACCAAATTAGTACAAAAACAACAGTAACCACACTCAAAATGTAATAAGTCCAAAAAATCGTGAATTAGCAATGGGCAAGCGTTTTTGTGTTTTTTTAATCATGTTACGAGAATTAAATGCAACTTTTAGAAACAAAGAAAAATACATTTTTAAAAAATGCCTTTACGTTACAGGGAACGAAAGCTGCAATGGGAAAATAATGTCTGAGGAAAATGTGTTGCACAAGCACTACTTGCGGTGGTATGTAAGAAGGATCAATAAATCATTTTCAATTAAAAACTACATTTAAGAAGTGGCAAGTTAGAAAGCGATGGTTACTGTACTTTAATGTTGATCATTGGGTGGTAATATATTTAGTATTATTGCTGTAAAAGTTATTGTGAAAAGTTCGACTTGAGAGATGCTATTGTCGTTTACAATTGACCGTAAATCGAAGCCAAACAAAACATTATTAACGACACAATTCTATTTCAATCACAGCGTCTTAAGAAAGACTTTAAGCACAATTATCACACTTGATTTCCACCTTTTTCTTCACTACGGCAGTCCATCGATCATGAGCGCATGAATGTAGCCATAAGCCTCCGCATGAAACACAAATACACCAGACATCAAACCAACACCGCAGCCACATTTAACTGTGCCGCCAGTGAGTGTTTTAAATATAAACGAAGCGACATGTTTTTATTTTTAACGAGCGCAGTGTCGACTAAAGCAACTTGAAGGGCCTGACGTTAGCTGTGTGATGATTCTAGGGAGCCACTGACTTAGCATAAATGCTAATACGCCCTGAGTGAGATTAAGGGAAGGGGAATTCAATAAAACCATACCCAAACGGAGCATGACAATTGTGTCCAACTTGAAGACGATTCACTCCCGTTTGGTGCTAATTCTAGTATCGCAAATAAAGTGTTGGACGTTTGATCAATTAAATCGCTCACCCGGAATCAGTTGATCCAACAACAACTACGTCATTTCTCGAACGCCCAACAAGTAGCAAGGACCCTCCATCTGACCGTCAATTTTGGTGGTCTTGGCATTGCCTGTTATTAAAATAAATAACTAAATACATAAATTACAGAGCTATGTTGTCGGGATTATTAAATTTGAATTTGAATTACCGACAAAAAAAATATTAGGGGTAATTTTAGTTTTTTTCTTCTTTAAATTAAAATGTCTTTATTTTAAATTTTCGACTTTGTTTTTTTTTTTTTTCTTCTTAACAGGGACATTGTACAACAAATGTGTTTTTTGTCCAATTTAGTAACAATACATTACAGTGCAAAAAAAAAAAAAATACACATAACAGCGACCCTCGTATTGAGCGTCAATTTGGGTAGGTTTGGCATTGCCCGTTATTTAAAAAAAATGTGCTATTTTGTCGGGATTAAGTTTTAATTTGAATTACGACAAAAATATTTGGTGTAGTTTTAGCGTTTTTTATTCAAATTAAATTAATATTTTTGTACTTTGTTCTTTTTTGGTGGTTTTGACATTGGCTGTTAAAAAACACTACTATTTTGTCGGGATTGTTACGATTTGATTTGAATGACCAACAACAACAAATATTCTGTGTAATTTTAGCATGTTTTTTTTAAAATGATAGATATGGCCCAGTTTCGTTATTATGTTCATTTTAACTCCGTTCTAATGGCTGGCCGGCCATCGTTTTCATTCATTATGCCGATGTAAAATATTGTTTTTTTTTATGTGCTCTGTCAAATGCATTTAATTAAACTATTTTGAGCATCGAAACTGTAACAAGCAAATGAATCATGATAGAAAGCCGGAAACGATCATTTGATTTTGACACGAATGTACATATAATCAGTAAAAAAGTTGTTCACGGCAGCTTAAATTCATTTCAATGAAAGAAGCAAGCAGACCGAACCAATGTCTGGGTCCAACTTTGTTCACACATGGGCATTATGAGTAGAATTCTTCAAGCGCTTCCGTTTGTAATGCTTCCTTGCATATTCTTTTTTACACGCAGGGGCAAAGGAGAAAAAGAAACCTTTTTTTAGCATTTTCACTCACCTTTCAAGGTCAACGTTGTGAATACTATACAATTGGGTAAGATACAATTGTAATGTTTAAGTAGTTAATGCATGATAATATCAAAATAAATGGTTTTTTGGTTGTACCAAAAATGCAGATGGGCTTATCTGCATTTTGTTGCAACATTACCATTCTGCATGTACATCACGTTCTTCATAGAGTTGAACAAATCTACACACCCCGTATGCATCTGTTATTCGAATGACCCAATCGCATTGAAGCCTGAGATGTTCAAGTAGGCTCTTCCTGACATTTGTGTCTTTTTCGGTTGCAGCAGTTTCCTTACCACTTGATGTCATGTTTTTACTTGTGGCACAAGGTGTTATGAAAGCGCAAAGCAAAACGCTCTTATCTGCTACGCGTTGAACTTCAGTCACAACTTTTACCTTTGTCGCCGTGATGACTTCCTCCCCGTGCGAGAAAAAAAAATGAATGGAGAATTAGGGGAGCAGAATAGGCAGGGAGGACAAAATAAGAAAGACATTGCCAAAGTCTCAACTGTCTGCGTGAATATGAGTTAGTTTGACGCGCGGTGATGTTTTGCCCGTCATGCCAGCCATACGCCACAGTCATTTACAGAAAGCGCGTCGGGGCGGCGGGGGTCGCGGAAGGCCGATGACAAGGTTGTTTGTTTGAAGAGTGCTCAATTGAACATTGACTTTTCGACAGTCTCTGGACTTTTGACTCCGGGGGACACAGTAAGTAACGCCTCTCGCTCCGTGTATCATAAAGACGTCGGAGGGGGCGGGAGGGTAACGCATAAATAACGGAGCCAAACCACAGCCTTCCTGCCATTTATGGATTATGATCTGATTATCCTCGCCGGCAACACCTGAGAAGCCGCACTTCACATCACGTGAGTCAACTTTTTGTTTGTTTATCTGTGGCATTTTTCATCATACTACCGTATATACCAGGGGTGTCAAACTCATTTTTATCGTGGGCCGCATTGTAGTTATAATTTCTGTCAGAGGGCCGGAATACATCTAAAAATAGTCTATAAAAGAATCCTTAACAGTCATTGCTTAAATTTCAACGTACCCCCGAATTTCTCTAAAATCCTGAAAATTTAGGACTTAAATAGAAAAAAGTGTCTAATAAATGCCGTTTTCGCTTACTTACATCCCTACCTAGTTTTGAAATCAGAGGCTGATAAAAACTGTTCAAAAGATAGATTTGGAACAGAAAAGTTTTTTAGATAGTTTAGCTAGAAACTTGAAATCAAATCAGCATTTGTCGGGCCACATAAAATGATGTGGCGGGCCGGTACTGGCCCCCGGGCCTTGAGTTTGACACCTGTGGTATATACTGTACAGTAAAAATGTGCAGGGGGATACTAAAATATTAACAACACAAATTGACAATAATTGGTGATATATATATATATATATATATATATATATATATATATATATATATATATATATATATATATATATATACAGTGTGAGGAAGTCTTGAGTGGTTTATCGCGTTTACCGCTTTGAAATCACTCGGCTAGTCCCTCTCCTATTGGATGCACCTTCTGATTTCACTCCAGCACCGATCTTGAATTGAATGTCCTCTTTTATTGGCTGTTTTTTGTGCTCAGGCCAAAGCCACAGCTAATACAAATCATTTTTGGGGACATCTTGGAGCAAAGGAACTTTATTTTGTCGGTCCGCCCAAAAGCAAAAGTCGTTAGCTGTCATCTTAGAAGTAAATACAACGCTATGAATGTGTGACCTCCAGATTGTGGGCGAGATGGTAGGCCTGAAACCCTCAGACGTGCCCCCACCTTTAGGGGTGAAGATGGCGAGTGCGGGGGCGGCAGCGTGCATCGCCGATATCGTCACGTTCCCCCTGGACACAGCCAAAGTCAGACTGCAGGTAAATTCCAGCGTTTCCAGGCGTGCACCCTTGGTTTTTGCTCCACAGTGGGGACCAAGTCCTGGGTTTTAGTGTCTTTGTGGGGACTTCTTGTGTTGTGGGGACCATTTTGGTGGACTTCACAATTTCAGATCTCTTTGAAGGTCAAGACTTGCTTTTATAGATGGGGTCCCCAACCTTTTTAATCACCATGAACAAATCAACCCCTGAGAATCTTATATCAAACAATTTGACATTTCACATGAACTATAAACTCGTCATTAACGCCATTTGAAAGCTCCAAGTCCTCACTGCGAGGAATCATTAGTTCAAGCAAGACTCCTGGTATTGCCTGTTAAAAGCTCTGTTTTTCTTCAAAGTTGTAGACTCGTCACCTGTCTCTAGACTAGGCCTTTTCCCCTTCCCAAAGACAACCACTTCTTACTCATTTCACCTCTTTGAGAGTGAAATTTTGGCTCTCAAGTGACTGTAACGAATTCAACAGAATCTGGCCAATTTTCAAAAAAATGTTTTTTCAAAATAAAATATCCTTGCAATTCGGGTGCAGCCCATGCATCCCGGTACCAGTTGATCCAAGGAGTGGTACCGGGCCGCAGATCCACGTTATTTTGGCAACCACACCCCTCCGCGCGGAATCCTTGGGGAATAGATTTTCCACTACGCTTATCTTCTAGCTTTTTTTTTTTTTTTTTTACAAACGGACAACATGGCGGCGAACTTTTGTTTATGAAAGTTCGCCGGTAGAAAACATAGGATTCTCTTCCTCTGTTATAGAGTAGTGTCGTTTGTATGCTGTAGAGTCCATTTACTGCCACCTATAGTATGGGAGAATATCGTTTGCCTGTGGGGGAAAGCAGCTCCGTGTATGCAGTGCTGCAAAACGCATGCCGGCGCATAAAGTACGCACCAAGCATGCTTGTTTTCGCCACGGTGAATGTCAGTGCAACGCAAATGCAGAAAAAAAAAAACATCTCGTATCTTTGCGGGGACCTTTTGGGCTTGTGAAGAGCCATTTGGTGGACTCCACAAATTCAGACCTTTTTTTTTTTGGAGAGTCAGGACTTTAGGGGACATTTAAGGTACGGGTTCAAATTAGACTTTGGTTGAAATGAGGAAAATTCTATAAATCAATGAAAACCCTCCTTGTGTGCGTGCATGCGTGTATGTGCGCATGTGGTTACGATAAGTCTTCAAAACACGTTTGTTAAATTCAGATCCAAGGTGAGAAGAAGGGGACGGCAGCAGAAGCAAAGAACATCCGCTATAGAGGAGTGTTCGGGACCATCAGTACAATGATCCGCACCGAGGGCCCGCGTTCGCTCTACAACGGGCTCGTGGCAGGCCTACAGCGACAGTTGTGCTTCGCCTCTGTGCGAATCGGCCTCTATGACAACGTCAGAGATTTCTACACCGGGGGAAAAGAAAGTAAGTTTTATATACTAGGGTATATCATCTGTTTGATATTCTGGCTCGACTCCGTTTATAAACTAATGAAGTTTCCGTTATGTATTTTCTTTTGTCCAGTCTTCAACTGGAGATGTTTTTGCTTAACTCTATTAACTCTGTGGCAGACGCAGGAGTGATGATGCGCATCCTGGCCGGCTGCACGACGGGTGCAATGGCGGTGTCCTTCGCCCAGCCCACCGACGTAGTGAAGGTGAGGTTCCAGGCCCAAATGAACCTGGACGGAGTGGCGCGGCGCTACAGTGGCACCATGCAGGCCTACAGACACATCTTCCGCAACGAAGGACTGCGAGGACTTTGGAAAGGTGCGTTTGTACGCCTGGGCAAATATTACAATTTGACAGGGTGGTAAGCGTGAGGAAATAGGCATAGGGTGTGTCTTTTGGGGAAAATACGGTATATTTTGCCCCGTTCAAACACCCTCTTTGTTATATCAAGCAAAAAAGAAACACGTTCGTTACCGGTGATAGACAGTGTTATCGGTTGTTGAATCCTTAACTTTTTATCACCGCGGTAAATCATCAAAGTGGCCCATGCCTATTTGCAGCTATTACAAAAACAACGCCGCTGTTTCACGCTAAGCTCAGTCGTTGAAATGATCGGGCATTTTTGTTCCTCCGCACCCCCGTCCAGGAACACTGCCCAACATCACGAGGAACGCGCTGGTCAACTGTACCGAGCTGGTGACGTACGACCTCATCAAAGAAGCCATCCTGAGACACAAGCTCATGTCAGGTGACGCAACGTAGCGAGGAGGCCCATTGGCCCGCGGCCCTCACGCCCTCCGGCAGATAAGACTGACACTGACCCCCCCCCCCCCCTCCAATAGATAACCTGCCGTGTCATTTTGTGTCGGCCTTCGGCGCCGGCTTCGTCACCACGGTGATTGCTTCTCCGGTGGACGTGGTGAAGACAAGGTACATGAACTCGCCGCCGGGTCAGTACCGCAGCGCTATCAACTGCGCTTGGACTATGTTGACCAAAGAGGGGCCAACGGCTTTCTACAAGGGGTGAGTAGGGCAAGAACCCATGCACTACTCTCATGGGGGGGGGGAGTTATCCATGCAAAAGCATTTTAGAAAAGGAATATTAAATCATGTATGTTCATTCAGTAAATTTTAATTTAAGTTCAACTTTAAGCCAGTGATGGTCAACCTTTTTTCAATGATGAAATATTTTATGCCATTCGTTCGCTACCTACAATAAGAAAACAAAAACATCACATTAACTAAATTAAAATGAGGCAAAATATTACAAGCAATATCACTAATTAAGTTGGACTATGCTTGGGATTGAGTGAATATTAATTTCCGCTCATTCTTTTTCTCATCCGAAACAAAACGTTATCTCCATTCGAACCCATAAATCCCAATCCATAAATGAGAATAAATTATTTATTTCAAACATATATACTGTATATAAAAAATACAGTACTTTATGTATATCAGTGAAAAAAAAAAAAAAAATATATATATATATATATATATATATATATATATATATATATATATATTGCTATGAGAGAAGCAATACCTTTTTTTTTCTTTTCAAATTACAAGTAAATTACTTGGAACATGATGAAACTTCATACTGTGACATGTTCGTTAGAGATTTATACGGACGAACGTCGTCATTAGTTCATCATTTGTCATGATTTCCTTTTGTGTTCTCTAGCTTTGTGCCTTCCTTCCTGAGACTGGGCTCGTGGAATGTTGTCATGTTCGTCTCCTTTGAGCAAATCAAGCGTGCCATGATGGTGACCAAGAAGCGCTTGGAGGCCTCCAATTGAGCCTGCAACATTTGCACTTTTAAAACAAATGTCCATAGTACTCATATGTAAAAGCTGTATATATATAAAGAAGACATATGTATGTGTGTGTATATATATATATATATATATATATATATATATATATATATATATATATATATATATATATATATATATATATATATATGTGTGTGTGTGTGTGTGTGTATGTACAGTATGTACTGTATATGGCTGTATACAGAGGACGCATACAACAATATTACATTATTATAAATGGAACTATCAAAATCCTGAGAAACCCAAGTAAGTTATTTTTTATTGTAAGTATTATCATTGGTTAGGTGACCAAAACACACATACTATTTTCTACGAAAAGTCTCAAAGTTTGTACTTGTGTCTTATTGAGTCCATCTGGTTTAGTGGTTTGTTTAGGACGAGACGCTCAGAGTCAGAGACACTTGCGGATCCTCCAGGAGGGTCCGGACCATGTGATGGAACTTCTCTCTGTATTGGTTGAATAGCATGATGCTTTCAGGTTCCTCGGCCAGCCAGAATTTATTAAACTCAAACGCCAGGTAGCCTGTTGACAGATGAGCAAAAAAACAGTTCAATGATATACCTCCTGATTTTTTATTTTTTTAAACCCCAAACCAAAACAAAAA
The DNA here is from genome assembly GCF_059441005.1 of Hippichthys cyanospilos. Lineage (NCBI taxonomy): Eukaryota > Metazoa > Chordata > Actinopteri > Syngnathiformes > Syngnathidae > Hippichthys > Hippichthys cyanospilos. The sequence continues at coordinate 21,496,928 of NC_142375.1, read as the reverse complement.
AAAAATTCATCGAATTGATTTCAGTCTTATCAGTTCGAGAAATTGCATCACTGATGACAATGTGTCAATAAGAACTTAACAAAATACCGTAAATGTTCAGCAAAGAAGTAAGTCACCATAGCGTAATTCAGCGTCGCTTCATGTTCCAATTGATTTGCTCTCAATTCGATCAGAATAATGTACGGCCTCTATCAAAATAACTGTTATATGGTGTCTCTTTGTTAATCGTTAGTGACGTCCCAAAAACTTCCCTTAAGTGAAATCCATGGAGTAGAGCTTGTTTTTATTTTTTCCCCTTCATTTCAGTGTGCCTACTATCTGCCTTCATTTTTTTTGTTTGTTTCTTTATACCGTGTCTTTAGTATCATAAATGTCAACAAGTACTTTTTATTTTACGTTTTCTTTGATATTTTTCCATTTGCTTTACACTTACGCTTAACACACTTATTTATTCAAATTTCCTCACATTTTTCTTTGATTAAACACAGTTCAAACCTTTGTAGGAAGTAGGGCAAAAGAAAAAAAAAAAGACACAAAAACGTAAATAGTGAAGCCATGAAAGTTGCACCATGTTTGTAGCTTGTTTATAGCAGGGGAACTTTATCAGAGGTTTAACTTGCAAGTGGCTTCGCGTACCCCCATATATAAATATTTAAGATGATTATTCAAACCATAGTCACTCAAAGAAATGGCGTTCCATCCCTGAGTTCCGTCTACTCACAGTAGAGCTGATGAAAATGGCGAAGCTCGGGTGCCCCCGGCACCGTGTTGTAGTAATGAGCTTTGAGAACGCCGCTTTTGAGCAGGCTGTACGCCATTTCGGTCAGGTTGATCCCCACAATGGCGTACGAATACCTGGAATACACAGACGTAATGACGGCGTGCTACCTTTGTCGAAGTGAAGCTCCTCAATTCAATCTGACAGAGTCTCTGGAGAAGTTACTAACTTTTTTTTTATTTTACAAACTGAGTTTAATACCGCCGCTCTGCCTTTAAAGGGACACTGTGTAAGATTTGACAGTTTTTCATTGCGGACGTTACGGTGCTGCGTTTACCGTTGCAAATAACAAACGTGGAATGCTCTGGAGAAGTGCCACCCCCCCATTATAATATAATTTAAGGATAACGAGACCTACGATTACATTTAAAACATACGTCGAGAACACATTTATTTGCGAGATTTAGAAATTTATAATTATTTCATTTATACCTTCTTAAAGGGACAGTGTGTAAGATTTAGACCGTGTTACCTTACGGACAGCAGGAGTCGCTGCAGGTGCTGCATTTACCATTGTCCGTAGCTATAACAAACATGGCCGCCTCCGGAGAATTGCCCCCCCGCATGTAATATAATTTTATGACAATTAGACCTATGATTATATTTAAAACATACTGTTGGTCATTAAGAACACATTCATTTGCAACTTTTTGAAATTTACAATCATTTCATTTATTCCTTTTTAATGAATAAACTGTCGAAATCTTACACACTGTCCCTTTAACGAAAAACGGTCGAAATCTTACACAGCGTCCCTTTAATTCTACCCCAGAAAGTAGTAAAAAAAAAAAAAAAAAAAAAAAAGCCTCACCCGAGTTTGGGGTGGTTGGCATGGGAGAGAACCTGACGTGCTTTTTGTGTGTAGTGTTCACTGAAGAAGCTGTGAAGAAGAAAAGAAAATCAAAACAGCGAGCAAAACCGATGCTTGTAAAAAATCTGACGTTGAACACTGGAAAACTCACAGAAGGTTTGTGAGACCAAGCATGCCCATCCCTCGGAAGTCCGTCTTGGGGTCGTCCCCTTGGAAGCCGATGTCACCCCACTGTTTGGTCACCCTGGACTCTAGCGGGATGCTCGGCATGAGCAAGTCCCATAGCTGAGAGCGAGCAAGCATTTTTTTTTAAATTCAGTTGTTAAAAATGAATTTGTATGTATCCTCCTTATGCTGCATCTAGTTTTGTTTTTATGTTGGAAAGCAGTTTAAGTTTCGAGGCCTAAAGTCAAACACAACATGAATTAGTCACTACTTCTATGTCTCTTTCCGTGACTGTCCATCTGGCTCCTTCACTTTTGCCATTTGTGTTTCAAAATCAGTATCACGGTCGTTTATGAAAGCATCGTACCGAAGTCAGAAATTTGATGAGTGATTTATTTATGTCAATTCTTAGCTGTACACACCTTTAACAGCATTGCTTCGTGCTGAGGGTTCTCTGAGCAGAATGTTTCCTTCCTGACATCTTCCACGGTTACGCACAGTTTCTTGTACCCTGCTATTTGCAGTAGCGACGTGTGCAGGCTTTCCTTAAAACTAAAAGGAAGTAAGGAGGTATATTATTTAAACCTAAAGACACTTGACTCACCAATTTCCAGAAGAGTATTGATTTACAAGGGATCTATCTGCGATTTGATGTTCTTCTCTTTCATTATTTGCTCCACGTGTTTTCCTAAGGCCTCCTCGCTGCTTTCCACAGCTCCTCGTAGAAGCTACAGAAGAAGAGAGTCGTACAAAACACAAAGAAAATTATTTCTGTTTTAAGATACAAAACAAACGAAATCATGTTGACCTTTGCACCGCTGACAATTGTGCTGTTGTGACATCGCTTGAAAAGCTCCCACCATGCCATCATTTATCTAACATCTTATCTATCTTGACACCGAGCAAGATACACATCTGCTTACCTGGCTCTTTGACGACTTCAGAGAGTATTCTGCAATGGCACAGAGGCAATCGTAAAAAAATAACCCACGTTTAACTTTACAAACAAGCAGATTTGGGCAACTTACAATTTTTTGCTGTTTTTTTGTCATTTGTCAGAGTCCCTCCCCTTTCGGTCATCGTCGATCGGTCATTTTTTCAAGCCAGACAATATTTTACTTGTCGGTCCGTCTGTGTATTTTTGTCCAACCTTCCGCCACCGCTAGAGGGTGAAATTTGACCATTTTTTTCGAGTCTGTCATTTGTCGGGCGCAGGTCTACTTCTGTCTGCACTCATGACACACTGCACTCTTACTAATTCTTTTTTTCTGTTTTTGTACTTACACTTAAAGTTAACATGTCTGTAGTTCTACAGTTACACTGCAATTGAAACACAAGACAGTAATATAAGTGTAACACGAAACCAAAGCCAGCTAAGGGGTTTAACCCTACACTATTATACACCATCGTGTTTATTAACCCGCATCTGAGGGAAAGCAGATGGGACAAGAGTGCAATTAGCAATCATGTTCATTGGATGGCATTATCATGCTTTACATGATACTCAAATGGAGGATTTTGGTTCTCATTTATAACTGCTTGCTCAACAATTGTTGAAGACGGTTTTCAAAACATTGTATTCAAATCCGTCTAAATTGAATCAGTCACATACACTACACATGAAACAAATTATTGCTGAGGTTGAAAGTACTTCAAAAAAAGGCTTTAATTAGGGAATTGAAAAACTTCTATCTTGCATTTTCTGGCTAAGAGCCAATCAAAGAATGAATGTACAACTGTTCTGAACCCATCAGTAAATTGAAAGAGTGACCCCATTGCGGTGGCATCTCAGAATGCTCTTATCCGGCAGCAATTTCTTTATGTAACACATAATTTGAAAAAACAAAAACAAAAACAAAAAAAAAACACTAACATCTCTCAACACTTAATTCAAAAAATTACTTTTAACTTTTGGTAGGCGGCATTGTGTACAGTATAAGTTTTGGTTTAGGAAACCAGGACTTAGAAAGGGAGCGACTACAAATAACTCTCGGGTAAAGTTAGCTGTCTTATAGCTGTGAATGTAGTAGTACAAATTAATTCTACCTGTTCTCATGGTTCTGGTCGCCCCTGGTCCATATCCAGAGGATATCCTCTGGAGCTCACATGTCCCAGTCACCTGCCTGATGAGCCACTTGAGCCAGTACCTCAAGTAGGTCGTGTAAACGTACTGCCAGATGTATGCCAGCATACTTCCTGTAATGGCGATAGAAAAAAGAAAGTCTGAATGGAGTAAAACGTACAGACGGTAGGAAAAAACAGCGCCTATATGAGATCTTTTTTTATTTTTATGATATTAATAGTAATGGCTGCCAATCGCGATTAAAATTCGATTAATTGCGCAGTCCTAAATGAAGAGTAGGTACGATAAATAAACTGAAATAAAATCCCACAATGGCTTGCATAATGTACGGAGTAAAACACAAACATGAGAGAATAAAAATCGCAGGGAAACTTGGTTATATACATTACAGTTTACGGTAATACAAAGGGGAAAAAATGTTACTTTTGGAAGGTATTAGACTAGTTTCGTTTTTGTTTTCATTATATTATTACAGTAATATCTTGCATTTAAAAAAAAAAACAATTTGAGCAAATGTTACATCATTATCTAATTCATTAGTCAACGAGAAAAAAAATGTTGGGGAAGCGCTAAAGCGAGCATGCGCAACGGGAATCAATTACAACTTTATTTTGTCAGCCTAATTGCGCAGAAATAAGGAGCGCTAATTTAAGTTAGCAACCACGCAGACATTTAGCTGATAAAAACGTGGGTGAGTAAATTAAAGAATCGCTTTGCTTAGCAGTCAACGGAAATAAGCCGCAATTGTGCGATTTGTCAAATAGTCTGAACAAAACGAGCGGCTCCATGCCAAATGAATGACAACAAAAGCGTCGTCAGGACAACAAGTTGCCACTGGGGCAAACACCGCTGTAGTTAGCTTTGCCGCTAATAAGCCTGCTCGACTTGTCATAGCTAGAACTAATGTTTTGTGAAGTTTGATTTTTGTCTTACCCTTCTTATTCTCCTACAACGAAACAGTAAACGTGTCGAAACGTGTCGTTCACGAACGACCACCCGTAGTCCACGAATCCACGGGAAGATTTGTTTTTCCTCTTTTTCCTGCTGTAGCTAGAGTTACCGGAAGTGGTGCCCTTTGCCTGCCTGCGTGCGGCGAGACAAAGCTAGTAGGGGCAAAGTGTCATTGCGAACTACAATCGTAAAGTATAGAATAGTTTTTGGCTCATTTTTCATGATACATTTTTTGTCGAACGCTTCCATGCTGCTCATCAGAAAAATAGCATAAGCATTTTTAATAGTGTATTAGCCCAAAGTAAAAATAAGTTTTGCTCTAATGTTTTGAATTTTCGTGTTGTTAAGAACAATTGAATCACCCATGAACCAAGTAACGTGAAGTCAGCGAACGTCGCACGCTCGCCTCATACATTTCATTTACTCGATATTTTCAGTTTAATTCATAAACTGCCCACTAGATGCCACTACAGGATCGTCTTAGTTGTTTTAATGTTTAGTTGTGCGTACGTACGTACGTATACCTGTTTGTCCCGGTTTGTGTGGGGCTCGTCTCAAGATCATGCTTCAATTTTTGTCTTGACCGCTGATTTAAATATGAATCAATAATTGAGGAAATTTTGAATGTATTTTTGTTAAATGTAATGGAAAAACCCTGAATTAGAATTATTATTCCATATTCATTGGAATATAACACAAAGCCGTTCACATATTGCATATTGCACCTCTTTGTCGTAAAATTGCATATACTTTGTGCGACATTTTAGCATCTGGTAATCCAATGCGGGTGAATGAAGCCGCTTGTTGCAAAAAAAACGACAAACAATTGTCCCACTCATTCATTCATCTTTTTTTGGTGTTGTTTACGCTGATGCACGGTGCACGCACTCGACCATCCCACTTTTTTTTTTTTTTTGCGGTAGCTCACTGCATTTTGTATTGAGGGGTGTGCGGACTACCCCCACCCACCCTCCACAAAATAAGGAAAAAAGGAAAAAAAACTGCTCTTGGTCGGCAGGGGGAGGGCGTGGCTCATGTCACCGAGTGTGGGTCTCCATATTCACGCGAGGGCTTCTTCAAGCCTCCTCATCTCCGGCTGACACGAATGCGCCAACTGCAGCGCGACCCCCCCCCCCAGTCAAGGTAAGCGACCCCTCGCTCTTCTTTCCACACCTCTAATACACACAACAAGACTGCAACTGTGTTTCATCCTTTTGTTGCGTGCACCCACAAGGTCAAACCTGCAAAAAAAAAAAAAAAAATCATAATGCATTCTTTCGGCGTGAATTCCTCCTGCTGCAAATCAACCGAGGGACGATATCTAATTGTGTATGAAAAAGCAATGAGCTTGTGTTTCCCCATCAATGTTTGCACTGTGATGATAGACGGGTGCAAGAATAGTGGGCGGGCAAACACAAACGATTCAATTTTCTGCCCACTAGAAGGCATCTATTTGGCTTGTTGTGTTCTGTGACCCTTTCCTGCTTTGTTAACAATGCTGTCTGAATATATCAACACATTTAAAAACGCAAACGTATTAAATTATCTATCTATCTATCTATCTATCTATCTATCTATCTATCTATCTATCTATCTATCTATCTATCTATCTATCTGTCTATCTGTCTCTCTGTCTGTCCGTCTGTCTACCTGCTTTCAACCTGTTCAAGTACCGCTGTCTATTAAATCAATACAAAACAAATTTAGCCCTTTTCAGCCATTCTGAATTAATATTGTGTCTATAATTCATTTGATGACTAAATAATTTTTCATGTACAATGAATACTTTTTTAAAACCACATTTTTCCCTGTAACTGGCCATTACCTGAGCCTTGAGCATTGACAGCAAGTGACAAAATGTATTTACAGTGTTATTAATTGTACATGGAAAATAATTAGTAATTGACAAAATATTAACAGTTTACTAAGGAAAATTGCTAAATAAGTTTAAGGATGATTAGAAACCGGAAGTCTCATGCTACGATACGATACCCAGCGTTAACGCTAGCTACGAGCTACTGTGGTGCATTGTAATGGAATCAGACATTTGAAATTCAGACAGACAAAATGGCACTCTTCACATTATGTGTTAATAACTGGGAATATCTGAACAATATGGGGTTTCTATCACTATAAAAGCTGACGTATCAAGAAGAATGATTGGGTTTGCATTAACTTGATATTTTACAATAAACAACGCATCAAGTTGCTTATGTTTACAACACCTTATCACATAATTATAAAACACCTTTTATGATCCCCTTTTTCACGTGAGATTGGTTGTTATTTGAGCATTGACAGCATGTGGCAAAATGTGTTTTTATTTTTTATTACTTATGCATGGGAATTAATTTTTTTGTCAAAGTACTAATTGACAAAATATTCACGGTTCACTCCTAAAAATTTCTACATACGTTCAAGCTTTGTTGTAGTTCTAAAGAGCTCTGAATGATGACCACTGCTCTTTCTCCTGTCGCAGGAGATCGCCCATTTGGATTACAACCCCAACTCAAGTGTGAATGGATCCGTCCAGCATGGGATCCAACCCAAAAAGGACTGTGACCGTCCAGATAGGGCCTCAGCTGGCTGCGATGGACCCGCTCGCCAATAAGGAGTCCAACGCCAACTGGCCAACAGAAGCCAACCTGAAACCCTCCCAAGTTTGTTGCACATCGCTCGGTAAGATGACGTCTGTAGCGCCCGTTAGCATGCTCAATGCCGCCGTGGATATGCAAGGCAAAGATGCGGCTAAAGTGGGAGAGCTAAGAGATGCTAACGCTAACATTAGCAACATGTTAAGCCTGTCCGACGAAAACGTTTGCACGAGTCCTGACTGCCGGGTTAAAATGCCCAAGGACGAGGCTTCCGTCAAAGCCACGGCACGGAATACCTTATCCGAGTATACCGATGGCTCGAGACACCTAGCGGCTGAAGCAGCTAAAGAGTCGGCCGCAAGGAGCGCGCCCGTTCACAAAGACAAAGACAGGTCGAGTCCCAAGGAACCTGGTCACAAACGAAAACACTCAATTTCTCTTCAAGAGCCACCTGAGCTCAAACAAAGCACGGAAACTTCACCCTTGCTCAACTCGACTTTGCCTTCGTCCAACAACCGGGACAACAAAGAAGTACCCATAGACAAAAGATCAGTAGAAAAAGCATCTTTAGACAAAGTAGCGATCGACCAATCGTCTTTAGACAAAGTCTCTGTAGACACACACCAGCCGGTACCCTTGCAGACGGACACTTTGCCTCAGGTGACGCACAAAGTCCAGGAACATCAGGAAAGTCCGATCAAGAACCTCTGTAAGCTTTACAGGGAGGCTTCCATCATGACCTCCCCCGGACCTCCATTGGGCACGGTCAAGCGGGGCCGCGACGCCGAGGTCCAGGCAGTAGCCGCCACCAGCTGCAAGGCCGTGTCCACCAGCCCAAGCCTGCTGCCGTTCAAGCTGAGCACCGCCATTCTGGAGGAGTCACAGAGCCTCACTGTCTTCCACCAGATGGACGGGAGTTTGGGATTCCGCCAGATTGGCCCATCGATGAATATGCGCTCAGGGAGGCTCACGGTTGAAGCGGAAATGTGCCCCTCCGCTGTAGTTGACTCCAAGCCGGGGGCAAAGCCGAAAGAAGGCTCCCCGATCGTCAGCGGCACCCAACCGGTGTATCAGATCAACATCGAGCACGGCTATCCCAAGGAGCCAGATGCAGTGGAAATACCTCGGACCATGTTAGGAGACTCTCAAAAGACGGACGTCCCTCCCAAACCCGGATTTGCAGACAAGGCGGTTACGGCTCAGATCAACCAAACCAAATTCCAAGAAGCGAAAAGTACAAAGGACTCGGAAACCGAGGCCGGTTCCGGAAAGCAACGGACGGACGTGGAGGGAAGCGACGACGAGACACAGACGCGAAAGAGCGTTCACGATGTGGTCTGGGATGAGCAGGGTATGACCTGGGAGGTCTACGGCGCGTCCGTGGACCCCGAATCCCTGGGCTTTGCCATCCAGAGCCACCTGCAGTGCAAGATCAAGGAGCAGGAGAGAAAACTGATTGCCCAGACCTCCTTCCGCAAGTCCATCACCGGCCTGGACTCACCAAGGGTCGGAAACAAGAGCAAGCGAAGGCAGCACAACCCTTTTCGATCCATGCTACGGAACGTACGTCGCCCCAACTGCTGCGCGCGGCCCCCTCCCTCCGCTGTCCTCGATTAGAGGTCGAGCCGATGTTAAACTCTCTCGCCCCCCCACCGCCAACCCCCAAGAGTTCAAGGTGTAGTGATGCCGCGCGACGGGACAGCGCTTCCCGTGAGTATCTCAGAATGTCGTAGACTAGACTATTTGTGACGTTTGTGATCAAAGGAATGAAACGGAATAAATATTAACTCATTTTGATAGCGCCGATTAAGAGAATACGTCTATCAAACAAAGAACATGTTATAAACGTAATCAAAGGCAATAATAGAGAAACGCATGTGTATTAGTTACAGTGGCTATACAACAATGAAGAATTTTGCATATAAAAAGGTAGCGGTTACAGGTGAGTATGATTTACTGTTGAATTCGTTGTGCAAATGGACGAAACCAACATTTCCTCACAGGTGGGGTCTTGTATTTTGAAAGCCCCCCCCCCCCCAACTTTCATGAACTTTTATTTTCTAGTGCCGTCAGACAAAGACAAAAAGACTGTATGCATACATGGCTGTGTACTCTTTGGATTTCTATTAAAAGATTGAAAGCAAACACACACAATTGTAGAGTTGCATTTTCTTTATTTTCAACTATTTTTGGATGGTTCGTTATTTGAAGACTGTATTGTCAGCTGAACAAGCACGGTTTTAGGTAGCACGTTTTAAAAAAACAAACAAATGACCCTAAAATGATCAAAATACTGCACACCGGTTTATGAAATAACACGTCGGAATATCAAAATTGTCCAACAGAACAGATGATCGGGTTTGACCGAACTTCACAGCGAGATACACACACCAAAAAAAAAGCCTTTTCAACTGTGTTTTGTACACACAAACAGGGAAAGCCCCGACTAAAATAAAATCACCGTTAGCCTGCCAGAATGACTTAGAACTCAATTTCTCCGCTAGTTATTTTGCATTTGAAGTTGTAATTGACGCATTAGCGATTGCGTGAATCTTGAGATTGCTGCACAAGGGTTTTGCGGGCAGTTGTACTATTTAATCCCACATAATCCAGGATTTACATCTGCAATTTTGAGCTATGTCTCAACCGCCAATAAAAGTTGTGCTACGTTATGCGCTTCGATTATTTGAACAGATATATTTCTCAAACAAAGGACGGTTGACACGTCGAGCCGCTTTCAAGCGATGGAATTAAGTAATGCATGATGATTGATGAAAAAAAATTCAGGAAATGTCTTATCTGTGAAGATGTATTATTTAGTGATGATCTCTCATTCTATGCATCTCCGCCTTCAACTTGCATGCCCCATTTTCTCTACGACTGTAATAAAGCAGCTGAGCTTCCCGAACAGCAGAGCGATTAAAAACCTTCTAATCTGTGCAACGTTTCTTTTTTTTTTTTTTTTTCCGAAGCAGCGTTGGAGAGCGCCTTCCTCTCGTTATGTATCCGGGCGTCGTGTCCCCGACAAAGTCTCTGCTCGTCGTCCTGACGGCTCATCCTCTCCCGGCGGAATACGTGGCCTACTTTTGTTTGCCGCGCCGCGTTCGACTTGAACGCCCTTTCATCAAACGCCTTGGCTTTTCTCGACCGCTGCATCCGTTTAGGTTTTTCCTTAGTGGACTTTTTTTTTTTTTTTTCCTGTGGGCATTTTTCACACAAAGACACAAACGTATACTCGTATTTGATGTTAATGTTTGCAAAGTTTAGATGTATGTCTGACCTTTAGTAAAATATAGGTTAGCAACCCTGACGATTGTGCCTTTCTCCAATAAATGACAATTCCATACGTATCTTGACTACTTGGGGTGTGTTAAAAGGTTCAAGGATGGCTCACTTTAAAGTGGAAGGGTTTATATACACACATATATACACACACACATTTTTTACTTGCCGTTAATCTACCATTGGGAATGTTGAACAATCTAACTAAGGCTGACATAAACAAAAAAAAACAAAAAACAGGTTACAGGCCCTGGGGTTTATTTCCGATTGATATTTTATAATAATAATAAAAAAAACAAAAAACAGGTTACAGGCCCTGGGGTTTATTTCCGATTGATATTTTATAATAATAATAATAATAACAATAAAAATAATAGTGACAATAAACATGCCAGAGAAGTGAAAATAATAACCAAAAAACGCCTACAATACAAAGCAATCAGTGTATATATATATATATATATATATATATATATATATATATATATATATATATATATATATATATATATATATATATATATATATATATATAATTATTTACATGTTAGTGTAGATTACACTGATTGCTTTGTATTGTAGGCGTTTTTTGGTTATTATTTTCACTTCTCTGGCATGTTTATTGTCACTATTATTTTTATTGTTATTATTATTATTATAAAATATCAATCGGAAATAAATCCCAGGGCCTGTAACCTGTTTTTTGTTTTTTTTTGTTTATGTCAGCCTTAGTTAGAATGTTCAACATTCCCAATGGTAGATTAACGGCAAGTAAAAGAAGCCGTAATCTCTTAAATCTGTCCGACTGGCACATTTGCTGTTGGAATCTCGTCATTTTCGCACACAAACAAGCACGCAAAGGTCACCTTCTGTGGCTTCATTGGGACTGCTGTATTTTGTCTGACAGATGTGACCATAAATCACCATGGCTCCTCCTGGCGAAGATCCCCAAACAAACAGAGATAATGGTGAGATGCGGCGCATTTATCAACCCGCAACATTCCCTCTTAAATCAAACTCAGCAAAAAGAAAAAGAAAAAAAAAAAAAGTCATGTTATGTAAGGATTTTTTTTCTCCCTTTTTGCCTCGGTCTTTAGGTCCCCACGGAGCCGTTGGCCACTGTTGTTGCATCATCTACTCTTTTAGATAAAATAAAAAGTTAGTGCTTATCTGAAATAAGAACAAGATAAAAAGAAACGCGAAAGACAAACTTCACCCACATCAATTTACTCCTCAAGTCAAAGCAAATGTGGATCTCAAAATGATGCTAATGGAGGAAAGATAGCGTTTCAGCTGTTGTCATGGCAACCTTGCATGATGTACTTTACTTGTCCCTAACGTCGGTGCACCGGCAAGGCCACCTCTCGTTATGTTAGCCTTAGCATCAGCGCTAATGTTTGTGTAAGATAATGTCGATGTTAGACGCGCCAGCACACTTCATATCGCCTGTTGTCTATATCTCAATGTCGTCGTGAAATAACGCTACTCTTTCAAGTCATAGGCAGTACGATGCGGCAACCCCAAATGTTTGGTTTCAAATACAGTACCATTGCACCAGCCAGGACTCCTATTGGGATGTTAGCTTTAGCATCAGCGCTAATGCTACCTTTTCTAGTCATATGCCGTACACTCAGCAGCCCTCGTGTTACCAAATTTAGAAGTTTTTGATCCTGTTGCTAGCACACCTCTCTTGTTAGCATTGGTGCTAGCGGTATTGTTTCCTAAGACACCTCTTGTTATGGAAGCCTTAGCGTCACTGCTAATGTTCCTCGCTGCCAACCATATATTGTTCATTATACCGGTCTGTAATAATAATAAAAATACTTCAGAATTGAATAAAGCTACAATTTGAATTGCATTTTTCATGCGACCCAATACGTTTCAGCTAAACGCTAATCACGTGGGCCTTAACTGATAAAAGCCAGTGATAATGAATCCATTACCCTCATTGCTCATTTACTAGCCCATAATGTGACAACACATCTGACAGACAAAGTACACACGTGCACGCATAAACTGCACTTCAGTTCAGTGTCACCACCATGGCCAAGAGAGGGAAAATGGAGCTGGACGAGGAGCGCGGTTCTTCCCGGGGTCTGAGTAACCTGGAAATATGTTTGATGGTCCTCTTTTTGATCATGACTGGTGTCAGCGTTGCCCTTGTGGTTGTCTACTTTGTCCACAATGAGGAAGAACCTGCGCCTCTTCAAGAGGGTGAGGACGAGCTATTGCCAATATATATATATATATATATATATATATATATATATGCGTGTGTGTAAAAACAATTTAAAAAAATGAAAAGGCGTTATACCATATATTATATTTAAGACAAATATTGCTGCAGTACAGTACATATATTTACTTAAATCTTTAATGATTTAACCTTATACAGTAGATGAACAGTCACCTTTACACCCTTTAAAGTCTTGCGCCAGCCATGGTCATATTAGCATTTTCACTAATGCAAATATACCACTCAAAAATCGAAAATCTCTGTTTTAATCAATGAAACAATACAGTAAAACTTTAAAATTCTCTAAAAATGTAAAAGCTTTTAAAACCTGCAATGTATGTACTTTTTTTTAAATATACTGTACTTCTTTAATATTATGTTGCATTGTTTGGTTGTATTCCCCTGGCGTTATTGTCGTTGTTTTTTTTTTTTTTTTTGCAGTGTGTTGTATTCTGTTATATTATTAAAATAAGAATAAAAAAAGGTTAAAGCGTTACTAAGATTCTGGGTGGAGGCGGGACTAGATTAGAACTCCTGCCCTCATTGGTTGGTGGTTATGACCGGAGCCAATCACGTGATTTATAGAAGTGCCAATCTCCCACTTGAAATCAGGTTTGAGTGTTTTGCACGCCATTTAACTCCGAGGCGACCATTGACCAATGACGGCAGGAGTTGTAATCTATACACAGAATCTTCAACGCGAATGACGCAGTGGGTAAAGCTAGTGCTTATTTTATTCAATGTTTATGCCACAAAGTAACAAGATAATCCAGAGGTGGATACTATACACTCGTTTAAACAAATGTTTGTAAATTTTATGCTACGCAACATCGATTCACAACGTAGCAGGAAAAAGCAGAAGCGAGGGAATGTTTGAGCATTTGTCACGGGAAGCTAACACGGACCTAGCATGAAAATAAATAAATAAAATAACATTTTAAAAATCTAAAATACATATACTTATTACTAAAAACTCCCAATTCATGCGTTCCACACACACATATTTTATTTGGTGCAAGCTGCTGTTCCACGAGCCGTATGAAAGGTTTCATGTTGGAATAGTTTTGTTTAAAAAAAAAAAAAAACGTCAGATTTGATGCCTTTTTTTTATGTCTTGAAATCTTTGCTGAGGTAACAGATTGGTACTCAGAAGTGATAAATCCTCTAAATCAGTTTGACCAGGGTGCAAATGATGTGACGGTGACATCCATAACGCATAGCAATATGTGAGTACATATATAAATGTTCCAAAAATAGAAAAAAATATATGTACTATAATGAATGTATACATTTAAAATACCAGCCGTATCGATTATAATTAGATGAATGTAAATAAATGAATGAATGTAATAAATGCCTCATTGGTCAGCCAACTGAAGCAGCATGTCAGAAAAATATATATTTTAGATGCGTCACACATGAAAACAAATCCCACACATACTTCTGCTGGTCACTAATACCATGCTGTGTAATCAATGCTGTTTCCATAGCAACACTTCTGACAAAAAAAAAAAACAGACGTCATACCATTGGTTGTCATTCCTTAAAGAGGTGCGTTCCCATTGACCTACAGAGAATAATCTCCTTTTTAAAGTTTAATAAAATTACCTCTTTAAAATCTCATTTTTGCGGTGTGAAAAATGGGGCTTGGCGATGATTTTACCGTCTTTATTTGACTCATTACTAATTCTTCACTCGTTAAGACGAATGATAAACTTTGAGATTTCCCCATTTTGTCCTGATGATCGAAAAGATTTTTTTCTCCGCCAAGTCTTACCACCTCATCGGGGAGCATCCACTCACAATGCGGAATCACTACGTAAAAATTTGCACCACGTCTTTGGCGATGTTGATCTCGATTGACAATGTGATGGCGTCCCCTTCTCCAGGCCCGGACTCGGGATGCGGCGGCCCACAGGAGCTCAGCGCGGCGTCGGGGACCTTCGTCAGCCTCCATTACCCCAGTAGCTATGACAACGGCTGGAGCTGCTCCTGGCACATTACCGTGGAGCCTGATAAGGTGACTTGACGCCGAACAAATCACCTTTCTCAACCCTCACAGCTTTGGAATATGTTACCTATGCTCAGTTCCGACATTTTCTCATTTTGCTTCGACGAGAATGTAAGACGTGTTTGTTTTTCGCCCTTTATTATTAGTTTGATTTGTTTTATGTCGCAGAGTGAACAGTTGGCGAGTGTTCTTGTTTTTGTGATGAAAGAAAAACATGTTTTTTTTTAAAACCGGTATTTTCGTTTTTGAAGCGAAACCTGACTGTTGTGCTATTCTTTGCCCCCGCGCCTACACTCACATTGATTACCAAAGACATATTTTTGTGTGTTTATTTTTTTAAGGTGACCAGAATCCCAGGTAGCAAATTAATTTTGGTTAATTCATTGGTCATCATTTGAAAAATGTGAAGATTTGCTAAATGATGAAATTGACAACTGATGGCTCTGCAGCCTCTGCAGATCTCCAAACTTCGTAATATTCCGCTAGCTCGGAGCTTCTCAAATGGGCGGGGGGGGGGATATCCAAGTCTTTCGTTTTCCCCCAAAACACAACTTTGAATGTGTTCCTGCTACGTCTCATTTCGCCTCCCCCTTGACCTAATAAAAAGATGGATGTGACGATTACATTTTTTTTTTTTGGTCGCAGGTGATCTCACTATGGTTTGAAGAGTTCGCTTTGGAGGACACGGACTTGTGCACCGCGGACTTCATCACCCTTCGAGATTCGTTGGGAATCATCGGTCAGCTGGACCTACATTCAGATACCCGGAAAGAAAACGAGTCGATGATTTTTACGCGACGTTTGCAGGCAAATACTGTGGCTACAGCAAACCTTTACCTCTGGTGTCTCTGAGCAACCGCCTGACCGTCTACTTTGACACCAACGACAGGAAAACAGACCAAGGATTTAAGGCTCGTTACGAGGCCGTGTCTCCGGAGCGCACATCGGGTAAAATGGCGGAATATACCGTGACCCTTTAAAATGGAGTGGCGTTGAGGAAAGGGGGGGGTATTCATGTATCCTTGGAATAGCAGTGTACTCCATCCTTGCCACCAGAAATAGCAGGAGCTGGTGGTGTTCTCCATGGTGACCAGGGAGATCTGCTGACCCCTGGATTTCCCAAGCAGAACTACCCGAATGGGGCACTTTACCAGGTAATGTGCAACCGGGGTGCTCATTTTATTGCTCTGAGATCAACCTGAGATGTGAATATCACATGACCAAACCTGGAAAACTGGGTGAGCCATGATGATTAATTTAATGACTAAATTAATGATCTTTCCATGCCAAATGAATCCTTTTTAAACACATTGTTCTACTTGCGTTCAACTGAAATGTGCTGAAGGCTCAGGTAACAACCAATCACAGCTTAGCTTGTGAATGTCACATGACCAAACCTAGACAACTGGGTGAGCCGTGATGAATAATTTAATGACTAAATCAATGGTCTTTCCATGTCAAATGAATCTTTTTTAAACACATTGTTCTACTTGCGTTCAACTGAAATGTGCTGAAGGCTCAGGTAACAACCAATCACAGCTTAGCTTGTGAATGTCACATGACCAACAGGTGAGCCATGTTTGACCATTACATGAGCCTCCAGCACATCTGCTGTCGTTTTCGGTGGATAGCAAGTGAATAAAAAAAGAAATTGTCAAGTTATTCACCCTAAATGAAAAATTGTTTAGTTACATGTTTACAATAACATGGATGAATTCGATTCATTTATCTTTTTAGATATCCGCCATATGAAAATCAGCTTACTCGTGAAATCCAGATTTCGCACGATACTTATTAAAAGAGCCATCAAAATGAGATGATTGACAATTTATCGATTATTCAACGAATCAACAACTTTTTAAATAATCGAATAATTGATTGGAGCTTTTTTTTTTTTAACTTAAGATTACTCATATTTTTATTTACTTACTTACTTATATTTTTTTGTAGAACTTCATGAAAATAGACTATTTTGTGTTAATCAAAATAAGACATCCTACCGTGTAAAACAATGACCGAACCAGTACTTGAAGTAATGGTAGAGTTTGTTGTTTTTGTTGTCACCAAGCAGTAATAACTAAACAATATTTGTGTAGCAAAAAAGTAAACTTTTTTTTTTTAAAAAGAAAATAAAGTTGTACCCGATTGTTAATCCATAGAATAATCAATTAAAAAAAAATAAATAAATAAACGACGGATTATAAAACTGACGATTACAGTTTGCTTCGGCTTGAAAAACGGCAGTTTGACGACAACAGAAGAGAGCCTAAGGAGCCGGCTTTTGCTACTGACTTGCTAAATTGCCCACTTCTGGTAATTAGGTAAATTAATATGCAATTTGGGGTTTAGCAAAAATTCGTGTTCCAATTGACTCTGACGTGAGATTGCCTTACAACGTTGTGCTATTTTTTTGCGTGTACTTATAAAGTGGAAAATCACCGTGCCCGAAGGCGAGCGGGTTCGACTGACGTTCACCTCCTTCGACCTGGTGCCAGAGGTGTGCGGAGACTTTGTGCAGGTCTTCGACGTCTCTTCGTCATTGGGTAAGTGCGCGATAAAAATGCGTAATACTTCTCTATTTCGGCAAGACTTATTCATCTTAAGGTGTTTGCTGGAAGGTAAATTCTGTGGGGGAGCCTTGCCCAAACCAGTCGAATCCAGCAGCAACACCATGGTGGTGCGCTTCAAATCGGACAGCAGCAAGAGCTCCAGAGGGTTCAATGCCACTTTCACCAAGTCCAGCCTCCCGCCAATTGTGATCCCCACCACCATGAGGCCTACTACCACATCCAAACCCACCACCCAGACACTCCCACCGACCCCTACGCCTACTGGTAAATCTTTGTTCCACTTTGGGCCTACTGGCGCAATAGCTAGCTGGCCCTCAATAGCATCAGCGGTTTTCCATCCTCTGATTGGTTGATCACATGTAACATCACTTTCGCTTTCTCAGGTGGGCCAATTATTCTCAGTGGGCGCAAGGGGGCCATCCAGTCAGCCGGCTTCCCCGATCCGTATCCCGCTCACCAGAACGTCTCTTGGAGGATAAGCGTACCCAAAGGGTTTCTAGTGAAGCTGCACATTGTCGAGCTGGCCATTACGGGCGATACGGGGCAGTGCAAGGAAGACAAGTTGGTTGTATCAGACGCTTATAGCACGCTAGGTGATCTTTTTCATAGCATCCTATTTATTCTTAGCGCTTAGATTAGTTTTCATCAGTGTTGAGAGGAATGCATTACAAATGTAACATAATTACTGTAACGCATTACTTTACTGTGATGCGGTAGAGTAATATATTACACATCAAAAAATAGTAATGTTATACTTGTTATAAATGAGAGTAACGCAATTCATCACAACAAAACTTCACGAAGACCAGCAATGTGACCAACCGTTTAGAGCGGTGCCATACTAACGTGAAATTAGCCATAAGAGAACACATGGAGGATTGCGTTATATATCGCAAACCAAACTGGAGGTGCGTTCATCATCACTCACATAGTAGGACATCTCATCCATCTATGGAAACTCATCATCAAACATCAAATTATTGGCACTGTAACAAAGAGCCTAGCCATTGAATTAACTAATAAATGAACCGTCCGACTTAGAAACTATTGCATTAACCAATCAGGGAAGTAGCTACAGTAAGTAACAAGCAAACAAATTAAACTCACTGACAAATTGTCTAACAAACTATCAAACTGTCGAACAAACTGGTATTCTTCTCCCCGGTCTCAACTATGCTCTGTCTTCGCCTGTGTCCCATTTGCTCTCCTCCTGAGTGTACTTTGAAATATTGTCAGAATGCTATCAGATTGTAGATACAGACCGAAAACATTTCCCTGAAGTTATCCTCTTTAACTTTGAAATGAGGATGCCTGATGTAGTAGATATGATAATGAAATTGCATCAGAGTACGCGCGCGCACGCTCACAATATTCCGAATGATAAACGGTGTCCTCTGCATGTCCGCCTGACGGTCTCCATGTCCATTTGCAGGGACGCACTGTGGCTACATCCGTCCTCCAGTCGTGGTCGCCGCCACCGACACTCTGTCTGTCTCCTTCCTGTCTGACGGTCGCCTCGCTGACAGGGGCTTCTCGGCCAAATGGGAGGCCGTGTATCCTGAGGATATAGCAGGTGCGCAAGCACACAGTAGCCTGTGCGCACACACACACACACACACACACACGTGCACACACACACATTGTACATCAAGGAGTGGCTTATGATAAAAGGTGAAGCCCTTCTGGCCCAGGCTGAGACCCAAGTGATTACATCTGCAGTGTGAACTTTTGCCCATTGAGCCTCCACGAGCAATATTTTATGACTTTCTTGATAAGGAACCAAGGTCACCCACAAGCATGATAGTGATATAATTATTATAATTATTTATTAGGAGAAATTATATTGAGTTTTCGCTTACCAACAAATAGTGTTGTTTGTGCATTAAAAGTGACAGCCAGGAATCTAAGGAATATAAGGCGCACCTAAAAGCCTTATTTAAAAAAAAAAGCTGACGTGCGCCTTATAATCAGGTGCGCCTTATATATGGATCAATATTGAGATTGGGATTTGAAGATGGGGAATTAAGTGATTAAGTAAGCTTTACCTGTTTCTTTTGTGTGTTTACAGTTGAACAAGGTTGCTCATATTGACATTGAGTTATTACGCTATTGAAAGTTTAGTTATTGTTTGAGTTATTATTGTTATTACTTTGAGTATTACTAGATTGTGATTGAAAAAGTTTAAAATATGTCATTAATTGAGGGTGCGCCTTGTAATCCGGTGCGCTTTATGGTGCGGAAATTACAGTAATCTTTATCAAACATATTTTAAATCATACGATGACACGTGAGACAATTATTTTGATGATCTATTATTATAATATATGACTTGATTTTATTTCCATTTTAAACGTACACTTATTTAATTTAATATGTTTGTATAAATATGTAGTATTTATTTGTATGCATATTTCTTAATAATATTATTATTCAAGCACAACGGATTTCAGTAATGTGTTTTAAGAATGCAAAAAATATAAGAATTAAGTATTTGTATTTATCGGATTCTTAAAACTACCACAATTGCATAATATATACATAATATAGCATACTGTTGCTATAATAATCAATTATCGTATTATTTTATCGAAATATAATTTCTACACATCTGAATAAAAAGTGACTATCAAAAGTGACAACAATCACATTTTAGATATCTAATATTTTCATTTCATTTTTACATATGAATTATCTGGTGACGTAATACATATGTGTTTATTATTTACTGTGTATAAATTGTTTATAAAAGCCATAAGGTTGTTTATAATTAATATTAATAATATAACATATATCTTTCATAGTTGTATATGTTTTTAGATATAATCATTTGTATAAAAATTCTTATTATCGTTATATTTATATATATTTTGGTTCAGAAATCCAAGGATGCGGCTTGTCATCGAAGGAGGCGATTGGTGTGATGAAGTCTCCTAATTGGCCAATGAACTACAAGGCCAACGGCGAGTGCATGTGGAATGTCGTGGTGCCGCTTGGCAAGAAAATCACACTGAACTTCACCCATTTTGACCTGGAGCCCAAAGACTTCCTATCGCCTAAGTGCTTCGACAGCGTTGCGGTGTATGACATCAACGGCTTGACCAACACCTTGAATCAGAAGCATGGTGGGTACGAGCGATGAGCATTTCATAAACAGCTCAAGTTACTCTGTAAATCTTTTTTCTAGGGCCCTTTTGTGGCGCCAAGATCCCTCAAAGTATCCAGACCAAAGGTAACAGGCTTGTGGTACGCTTCCATTCGGACCTGCTCACGGAGGCCAAAGGTTTCAGGGCCTACTGGACGACAAATCCCAGCCTGCCTGCACCGACTGAGCCACCGGTTCCCCCAAATCCTTGGGATGACATCAATATAGGTGGAGTGTTGTTATGATAGCGGCAGTGATCGAAGAAAAACAATCAGCACAAAGTTGTGTAGCTTTTTTATTTCGGGCACTTTAAGTTACCGTATTTCTCTGCGTACAAGTCAAGTTTTTTTCTCCTCAACTTCAACCCCCATACTGGGGGGTCGACTTATACCAGCCTAACTCAAAACCAGACCAACTTTCGCACTTTTTACAGTTTCAGACTAACCTGTGACTTGTATAAACCATGGAAAAAATCAAGTTAACATTTGTTAAAAGTTGATTCATATTGCTTTTCCGTTTGTTAATGTTTAAAAGAATACAGTATTTATAAATAACAATCTTATTCGTAGTCACCGCAGGGAGTGGTGGTAAGATGTTTTCTCTTTCCTTGTGGGGCTTTGCAAAAAATAATTGAGTAAGACTGGGGTAGGGTCACGAAACCAAACGATTCTTTCAATTTTTGCTCCAACAATGAGATGAGTAATCTGCTTCTCGTCCGCTTCCAGACTGGCCCAGCACATGCGGTAAACCGGCCATCCCTCCCTCCGTTTTGTCCCGCATTGTGAACGGAGAACCAGCCAGGCCGCATTCGTGGCCCTGGCAGGTGTCCATGCAGGTGAAAAACTAACTGCCCCTATAACCTCCCTATTCAAACAGTATTAAAGCCTACGTGGTGACATGGTGGTATTCACTGTCAGGTATGGCCATCCAGTCGACCCGAGCCAACTTTCTTTCACACGTGTGGGGGAACTCTTATTCACAAGAACTGGGTGCTCACAGCAGCTCACTGCTTTATCAAGTAAGTCTAAAAAATACACGAGAAGTGAATATATAGTGCGGGATGACAGTAACAAACAAAAAAGTGTGCAAAAAAAAACAAACTGGCCCATATATTGACTACTAGTGGTAAATAACATCAAACAACAAAAATCAATTATCGACATAATTATTAATAAATATTTGTTCACAGCCAATAATCAACATAAAATGTCGGTCCCGCTCTCAAAGAGAAATAAATATTTGTCCGTACAAAAATATTCAACCTAAAGCGTCCTCTTTTAGGATCATAGTAGAAATCTGAATTTCACTGACAGAATCTGGGTTTGTAAAATACCTAAATTGAATAACCCACTGAATATCAAATTTGTTTTATGAACTTATATTCTCTTGAAACATTTAATTAATTCAATAATTATTTTTAAAGGATTTTTGCATGTTTTTTTTTTTTATGGTACGGATACCCGTACCCTCATTTGAGAACCACTGGGTTAGCGCACAATATGAGGTCTGAAAAAAGGAAAACAACTCTGAATAGAAAACATAAAGACAACATATTTCAATCAAAAATGTTCACATTTTTCTTTTTTTCCAGGAGATACTTACGTTATACATTTCAGTTGAATAATCCACTCATTTCCTGTTCAGTTACGCTGACGAGCTGCACCGCTGGCAAATGTGCCTGGGAAAGCACAATCTAACCGTCACAGAGCCCAGCCAGCGCTGCTTGAACGTGACGGGCATCTACCGGCACGAGGCCTTCAGGTACCCCACTGTGCCCAGCGTGGAGTTCGACATTGCCTTGGTCAGGCTTGACGGAGAGGCAGAAGTCAGTGACCAGATCTCCTATGCCTGCCTCCCCTCCCTGGAGGAAGTCCTGCCCGGGGGAAAGAAGTGCTACGCCACCGGCTGGGGGGATGAGACAGGTATCTTAGTGTCAGAGGGATCAATAAGAGAGACTGGTGACAACACAGGCTGAGTCAAACCTTGTCCTTTGCAAAAGGAGAAGGGTTTTGTGAACTGTTTTGAAATTTGCCTTTATTTCCCAAGCAGTATGTGGTTTACAAACTAGCTACGCAGTGCGTAGCTATGTATGTGTGTATATATATATATATATATATATATATATATATATATATATATATATATATATATATATATATATATATATATATATATATATATATATATATATATATATGAATCCTAAAAGATGAACAACATTTTTGCGTCCTACATTTTCAGGGGATTCCCTAAACGCCAAAGTAGCAGAGTCCCTAAACCAGGTGGCCTTGCCTGTAGTACCATACAACACATGCAAGCGGATGGACTACTGGTGGTTTCAGGTGAAGCCCTCCATGATCTGCTGCGGTTACACACTGCCAGACGAGCTCAAGTCAGTCTGTCAGGTAAAAAAAACAACTGACGCAAGATGGGCGGCGGGAGGGTTTCTCCTGTAACATCTTGGGTTTTGCCATGCAGGGAGATTCCGGTGGGCCGCTGGTGTGCCAAGATGGGCCCAACAGTCCCTGGGAAGTTCACGGAATCACCAGCTTTGGTCCCATCGGGTGCATCATGAACAAGAAACCTTCGGTGTTCACCCGCTCGTCCGCTTACCTTCCCTGGATCAGCAATGTCGTACGCAGGGACATCTACAACAGACATAGTAAGGTTCATTGTTCATTTTACTGTTTATGCGAATGTAATGAAACTTTGTTATTTCTAACTTAAATCTGGACAGAAATGAGGGAACTTAAAAGGGAACCAATCTAAACTGGCTGATTGAACCCTTGTATTGCGTCCAAGCCTTTGATCTTGACACAAGTTCAACATGGCACTACCACTTAGTTCGATTTGGTCAACTTATTTTTCAGTCAGCTTACCCGATTTGGTCGACATTTTCTCCACCCCTGTCGGGGCAGGGGTGGACAAATTAATATTAGCTGAAATACTAACATTTTACTGGTAGCTCAATAAGTTCAGTAACCCTTCAACATTTTGTCTATCATTATTTTGATGACTAAATTATTCCTCACGTACATTTAAAACTTTTACATACACAGTTTGACAATTGCTGTGGACAGAATATGGCATCACTTGTGATGAAGGGCTCAGGTAACCACCAATCACAGCTGAGCCTGTAAACAGCACATTGCCAACGGGTGAGCCGCGATTAGTGAGCCTTTTAATTGTACATAAAAACGAAGTTAGTTCTCAAATTTATTATCGAACAAATATTAAATGTTTACTGCTGAAAATGGCTAAGTAACTGGGCTTTTACTTTAGTTAATGCCTTCAAGTAAAGTAGAGTTTCCTGAACACATTCTTTTGCTTGATTTTTCCCATCCGTTCTCCCCATGTAGCATCCGGCTGCGGCGGCGCAAAAGACTTGACGGGCACAGGCGGCACTTTGTCGTCCATGGGCTTCCCAGGCAGCTATGACAACCAGGCCAGATGCCGGTGGAACGTCCACGCGCCCGCCGGCAAACTAGTGCACCTTCATTTCACTAACTTTTCTCTGGAGGAGAGTCAAATGTGCTTGAGCGACAAAGTCAGCATCTCAGATGCAACTGGAAGTCTGGGTATGGAACTTCAATGCTTATTTTGAACATTTATTTCAAGATTTTTATTTTTTTGCAAATCCGTATTTTCCACATATAAGGCGCAGTGGATTATAAGGCACACCCTCAATTAATGACATATTTTAAAACTTTTTCAATCACAATATAGTAATACTCAAATTAATAGCAATGATAACTCAAATAATAACTCAACTCTCAATGGCATAACTCAATGTCAATATGAGCAACTTTGTTCAACTGTAAACACACAAAAGAAACGGGTGAGGCTTACTTTATCAGCTCATTCCCCATCTACCAATCCCAATCTCGATATTGATCCATATATAAGGCGCACTTGAGTATAAGGCGCACCATCAGCTTTTTAAAAAAAATAAGACTTTTAGGTGCGCCTTATAGTGCGGAAAATACTGTTTATTGAATTGGCAGTTTTAACAAGTTCCTTCTCCTCCTTCAGGCACCTACTGCAGTCACACACCACCTATGGACCTGGTGAGCGATGGCAGCTCACTTCACATCAGCTTCTCGTCCAACGACAAGGTGGTGGACACTGGCTTCGCGGCCACCTGGAAGGCGGTGGACCCTTCGGAAGGTAATAGGTCTCCTTAGACTCACACCGGGGTTTCCCAGCCAAACCTTGTGGGGTCCACACAATCATTTGTATCGCGGCCATCATTTTAAAAAGAAGGTACTTACATGTTGCGAATGGCATGATTATAAAACAAACACAATAAACCGGTGATGACGTGCAGGCTTCCTCAAGTGGTGCATGAAAGAATGACATTTTCTTTTTTTAGTTCTCACAGTGTCATCTCACCTACTCTATGATTTTATTACATTACAGCACCATGCGGGGGGATGTTCAGCAGCCCCCAGGGTGAACTCACCAGCCCAAACTGGCCCAAAGACTACCCCACCCAGACAGTGTGTACATGGAGGATCCAGGTCCCTGCCAGCAAAAGCATCCATGTGGCATTCACACACTTTGAGCTGCAAGCCGTCAACCTGCTAGGCAACTGTGTGGACTATGTGGAGGTTTTCAACGGGGGAAACATGTTGTCGCAAGGTCAGTAGCCGGATGTGTGTGTGTGTGTGTGTGTGTATATATATATATATATATATATATATATATATATATATATATATATATATATATATACTTTTTTTTTCTGCAGGTCGTTTCTGTGGCTTTGCCCCGCCACCCAAACTGACCATTTCTGGCGACACGGTAGTCATCCGCTTCTTAAGCAACAATGCGAACCGGCAGCAGGGCTTCCGCGGCTACTGGACCACCGACGACGGCGTCATCCCGACTCTACCCCCTCCCACGCCCAAGCCGTGGGACAACATCACCATTAGTGAGTTTGGAATTGTAATGTACCGCTGTAAGAGTCGAGTATAAAGTATCTGAAAGTTATAGCTTGAATACCGTAATTCCCCAAATACTATATAGAATTCACCTATATTAAGGACGCAGCCTTGATTTTGGGGTCAAATTCTGGTATTTTCTGTTACCGTGTGGAAGATGCACCAACACTTTGGGAAGTATGTAAAAACTATAGCAAAACTGAGCCGATTTCATCTTCCTAAACCCTTCATATTTTGTAGTATTCATATCTGTAAGTTGGAAATTTGTTGCGGATTAAGAGTGTTTCAGATGTCCTACATTGTGAGTGGTCAGTGAATACCTCGCCAGGAAAAGGTTGAATGCGCTCGAAGAATCGTTTTTCCTTTTACTCGTGCTGCACTTCGAGTTAATTTTACCATAATTACCCGAAGTGCCGCTCCATACGTATTCCACTAAGTTTATGATTGTGTGTATGCCAAAAGACCACAATTAATAAACGAGTCAAATGGAATACCTTCCCGTGTTCTCTAACCGATGCACAAAGCTCCATACTTTGCCATCCTTAATTGAATCAGCAATTTATTCACTTTTACATGATCCTCTCCATTTTAGTAATATTCCTGTGTGTGAACAATGATGGAATCGGACGATGGTTCAGTCTGCTCGCTTCTTTTATCGAAAATAATGCTGTAACAACTTCAGCTAACACAAATTTTTGGGTGGATTTTGTGTTATCAAGCGCTCACAAAGATTTGGGAAAATACATTTTAGAAATATAAATGTAGCGGTGTAAAAATAAACATTGCCAGAAATACAGATGACTGCCCTGTTTCATTCCAAAAATCTTTTCAAAGCCTGGCTAATATTTGGCATGTCTAACACAGGCTGGCCAGAGGATTGCGGAAATCCCGCAGTGGCCCCCAATACGGGCACAACAAAGATTGTTAATGGAGAAGAAGCTGTACCCCACTCCTGGCCCTGGCAAGTCTCCATGCAGGTACAGTGACCGTCCCATAGAGAACATAGTTATTAACTAATATTACTTAGCTATTTGATGAATACAGTACTGTATAATGTGATTTTTTTCGATTTTTTTTTTCCATTTGCGCATTGTTTAAATTATTTTTTATTTTGAAATATTTTTAATTTTTCCTGGAAAAATCCACGAAGTACTGAGACCTCGATATCTGAGACCGCAAAGTAGGAGGGATCACTGTATACATATACTGTATATTGTTCCTTCTGTAGGCCTCGCCTATGTCTCCCATCCCTTACATGCACGGCTGTGGAGGTTCTTTGATCCACAAGGAATGGATCCTAACAGCCGCTCACTGTTTTATGACGTAAGATGGGGGGGGGGGGGGGTCACCTACACCTTCAAATATCCATTCTCGCTTTTCAGCCCCCTCAACCAAACGTCATACTGGCGCATGTGCCTGGGGAAGCACCACATGAACTCCTCCAGGGACATCCCGTCGGCAGAAGCGTGCTACAGGGTGGACCGCATCATACGCCACGAGGGCTTCGTCTATGAGCAGGACCCCAGTGACATCACCCACGACATCGCCCTGGTGCATCTAGCCCAACCCGTCAACATGACGCGGGAGATCAGCCCCGTATGTCTGCCCCGACCCGAGGTGGTGGTGGAGGCAGGGACGCGCTGTTTTGTCACCGGTTGGGGCGATGAGAAAGGTACGGTCATTTTCTTTCGGTGTGAAAGTTACCGACAGAAACGGACAAAGTTGATTCTGCAATTTTTAGATTTCTGTCTGGAAAAAAAAAAGAAATGTGCAGTGAGCACATAGAAACAGAGGCAGGATGTTGCATGTGTGTAATGGTATTCCATAACGCCAGTATCGGGGTAGAAGGGATTTGAACAACCGGCATACACGTTATCCTGGCATCGGGGGGAAAAAAAACGTTTTGTGATTCGTGTTATTTGCTTCCGTGTGAAAGTTAGAGACTCGAAGTGTAGGGATGATATCTACCTGACATCAG
This sequence comes from Hippichthys cyanospilos, assembly GCF_059441005.1. Classification (NCBI taxonomy): domain Eukaryota; kingdom Metazoa; phylum Chordata; class Actinopteri; order Syngnathiformes; family Syngnathidae; genus Hippichthys; species Hippichthys cyanospilos. The sequence continues at coordinate 21,469,384 of NC_142375.1, read as the reverse complement.
AGCCAGAACGGAAGCAGGATGATGTCTGACTGGGCGGGATTTAGAACCTGATGTTTAAGATACTCTAAAAGTCCATGTAAAAAATTGAGACGTTCAAAAAAGAAAAACATGTCTGGTCTTCAATTTTGCTGAATACCTGTATGAAATGGGCTTCACTGTGCGTAAAGCCAACCTTTCCTATGTCACTGTTCTGCGTGAAAGGGACGACTACAGAATTTGGGACAAAGTCGACCTGACAATTATCCCACTTCTGAGAACATATCAGAGCTATTAAATGCAGTTAAAATCAGTTTGTGAGATCATATGCTTGGTATGTGTAACACCGGGACGGGGTTGCAAATTTGACCAACCGGCATCCAAGTTGTCCCAGAATTGGGCAAAAAAACAAAACAAAACAAAAAAAAGTCTGATTTTGGCTGTGATGTTTCATTTTTTTCAGCATACATGGTTCTGTGTGAAAGGTAGCAATATGAAGTGAAGGGATGAATAATGCCTGACAATTTTCAGGTTTTGCAGTAGTATCAAAGCCATAACAAAAGCAGCAATGACTGTAATCCTTCCAATGTCGCTGAAGATGCTCTAAAACCCAGATGTGGAAACATCTTCAGTTTTGCAGGATTTCTGTGTGAAAGGGGTCTCAGACTGTGCATGAAGACAACATTTCCTATGTCACTGCCCTGCGTGAAAAGTACGAGCACAGAATCGGGGACAAAGTCTACCTGATGATTCTCATGCTTCTGATGGCATCAGTCAAATCTGTACCCCCTTTCACGCTGTCCATCGAAGCTGGATTTTTCTTGTGTCTCAAGCCTGTGTGAAAGTATCAACAAGAAATGAACCAGGCATGTTCCAAGCTTTTGAGGCAATGTCAACGCTAGTCAACCATTAGCCCCTCCCACTGTGAGAAGACAGCCAATGACAGTAGTTAGTCAGACCATGCAGGTGGTCAGGGCGCGAAAAGAAACCCAACTCGCAGCATATCAGAACAAGACATGCAGACTTTTAGGGATTTTTTTCAACATTCTTCTCTTGGTATATAGGAAACCTCTTCCCTAAAGTGTCTGAGAAACTCAACCAGGCTGCCCTTCCTGTGGTGGACTTCAACACCTGCAGCAAACCCGCCTACTGGTGGGACACGCTGCGTCCCTCTATGATCTGCGCCGGGTACGAGTCCCCCGATGAGCTCAAGTCTGCGTGCCAGGTAAGGGAACGCGTCCGTCCATAGGTGACATTTTTATGTCTTGCTGTTCCGTACGAACGGCACCAGGTGGTGGATTTTGCAAATGACCTCACAAGTGATATCGGAGCTATAACAGGGGCAGGGTGAAATTTGTGTGTAAGGGTGCCGGGGCTGGGGTGTGGGCACCTGACACCTGGTTCTGTGTGAAAAGAAAGTAGGTTTTTCTTGGGTGGAAATTTTGCAGCATTTCTGTGTGATAGACTATTCCTGGTGGTGACTTTTTTTTATCGTTTCTGTGTGAAAGGTACGCTCATAGAATGGAGGAACAAATACTAACCCAAGTGCATTCTAAAATGACAAGAAATGTGTGTGAAATTTAGTATAATTAATTTTAGTTATTCTCGCAACGGATGTGCCAATTTTACAGGATTTGTTTGAGAGAAGCGGTGAATTCTATAGCTCATTTCACACTGTCCATCATGTTTTTTTTTTCTTTTGGTGATGTTGCATTGTGTGATAAGTAATGAAATAGAATGAATGGATAATATCTACCTTGAAATTTTTCAACCTTGGTGGTAGAACCAAATCTGTAAAAAAAGCATGAAGATAACTGTGTGTTATGAGTGTGACGATTAACACCTGATACTCATTTATCCTACTATCAGGCCATATCTGGGTTCTGCAAAAAAGGTTAAAAGAGGCTATATAAAAATATTCCCTTTCTCGCAGCTTTTTTTTAATCTGTGTGAAAGATACTGGCAACAAGCGTTCAAATGAAGTCTAAATTATTCATTGTCAAATGCCAAGTTTGTAGGATCTCTGCGTGAAAGAAGCCACTTAAAACTACCCCTCCTGTTACACTGCCTGTCAATGTCATTGTTTTTCCCGTGCCTTTGCGCTGTGTGAAAGGTAATGAAACAAAATCAACGGATAAACATTTTAGACCTTTCTGGTAAAAATCAAAGCCTTCCAAAATAGCATGAAAATAATTGTGTGTAAGGAGTGTGAAGACTATCCCCTGATATTCACTCGTCCCTTTATCAGGCCATTACTGTGTTCTGTTTGAAATCTCAAAGCATTCCTTTTCATACTTTTTTTTTTTCATACTCCATTGTCAGTGATCTTTGTGAAAGGCACCCCGCACATCATGTAAGGATTTATAAATGACAGGAGACGGCTCCTTTTTCCTGCGATATGCCAAATTTGCAGTTTCTCTGTGTGAAAGATGCTCAACGACTTCAAATGCATTTTCGAACATTTGTTGGGTGTATTTTTGGACTTGGGAATGTATGCTGTCCCCTCACCACTGACGTTTACATAACTGCCAGTTTTGTTTGTGATCATTCATCCCAAATACACGCTTCGTCGCCCACAAGGGCCAAAATAAGGGGCTTTGTTATACTCCTGGCTGCAGCTTCATCCGAGTCTCACTTCACCCCACAGGGCGACTCTGGGGGCCCCTTTGCGTGCAAGACCGGCAGAGCCAATGCCACCTGGGAGGTACATGGCGTGGTCAGCTTCGGGCCCCAGGGATGCATCAAGGACAAAAAGCCGTCTGTGTTCACGCGCGTTTCTGCCTTTAGCCACTGGATCCATGACAATATCAAAAAATTCATGTACGAAAGAGACAATTAATATACTACAGTGAGTACCTTGACTTTCAAGTTTAATGCCTTCCGTGAACATGTGGTATCTTCAATAACGTGAACGAGAAGAAAAAAAAAAAACAACTTTCCGGTATTTTTTTGTGTAATTTGTACAAACGTAACTGACAATTGGTATAAACTATGCAAATATGGAGCCCGCTCGTTCCAGTGTAGAATATGAAACTATATACTAAATATACGTCAGTAATTGAAGCATGTGATTTCTCCCAATGACTCAGGAGAGGAAGTCAGGTTTGAGAATAATTATCTGTGGTTGTGCCTTTGTTATAAGTACAAAACTCATCTTATTTCAAAAAGTTGAAAATCTAATTTTACAGGGCCAAGTTTAGAATTTGCAAACACTGTGGGGAATGCAAGGGAAATGTCAGAAATATAAGTTGGTGTGTGGCTTATGTTAGGAGAAATAAAATGTGTACAATTTCTATGTCTCATGTGTTCTGTGGTAAATATGAATGCGGTATAAGGGATTAAAATGGTGGCTGCCTTATAAGGAAGGCAGTTGTGAAATTTTACCTCACAAAAATATAGTTTTTTTCGTGTAGTAATTTTATTCAGGCACACTATTGTGATTTTTTTTGTTTATTTTTACATGACGAAAACCCTGCTTTTCTTTCAACGTTGCAACTGCGCATGCGTCGAGGTTTGGGATTCCGCGAGACTGCCGAAGGCCGTTTGAAGTTGGGACCAGTTCACGTGATCAAATCTCTCAGCCAATGGGAGAGCCTGACTTCGATTTACAGCCCAAAAAACCCGAAGACGAGAGGGAGGAAGCGATACAATAATGAAAAAAGTATCAACGTAACTTTACCGGCGCCTTCGACAAACTTCGCTGTCTTTTCGCGTCGCCATGGGATAGTAATGGCGCATTTGTGACAAAAATGACATAATTTGTTAGTAAGGAAGTTTACTCCGGACAACGTATTTCTTCACTCATCCTCACCTTGCGTGGAAGAATGGGGGCCGGAGCTTTAACCATATGTGTGAGTAAAATATCCACATTTTCACGTTCTAAATAAGGAGTTTGCGTGGAGGAGCTTTCTTACGGTGTCGCCGCGCTCTTGTAATGGTGCGTCATGATGTTCCAAAAAGCGTTTGCGTAAAAAAAAAGAAAATGTCTTTTTGTTCCATAAAATGATCCCCCATATGTCGCCGTGGCTTGTGACGTCATCAACCAGAGACCAGAAAGTGGACCTAAACCTCATTCTTCGATAGATGGAAAAGTTTTTTTTTTTCCTCACTACGTCTGTGACGTCACATTAAAGTAGGACCAGCACATCATAACTCATTCATTTATGCCCTTAGTGGCCATCAAAAACATATTTGGACGTCATGTGCAAAGATGGTTGTCATTAAACATTGGACTAAATACGTCTTATATGGTTGTCATTAAATATTGGACTAAATACGTCTTATACTTCTTCAATTGCAGTTTTTAGATTAAGTAAAAACGAGAACTTCAAATGTCACATCCATTAAAACGCTGTGTTAAATATTCCACCTTTTCATTAGTTATGCACCAAAATTTTGCATCCCATACCATTCAGACATGATAAACTACTTCCGTTTCAAGGACCTAAAATATAAAACCTAAAGATATTGGAATGAGGGGGGAGAGAAGTCACTCAAAGCATGCCGCAGCATAGGTCAAACTTCGAAACAGTGTTATGGCCACAGGGTTGATAAACTTATAAACCATATTGGCAAATAATATACAAACATTAGTAATTAGTTTCATCAGTCATACTTGTAGAATCCTCTCTGAAACTGCTGTTGATTGTGGAAGCATGTCATGTTCGTGCAGCATCTGCCATGGCCAAAAATTTGGAGACATATGTGAGAAGGTGGGGGGTCGTGGATGGTGCTTAAGCAGCAGAAGGCGGGGGCCACAACCCACTGCTGTAACGCACAGCAAAAGGTGGTCCGTTCACTTCTATTTGGTTTGTCACACCGATACTATAGCAACCAATTGTGACAGACTCAAAAGCTGTTTAAATTTAATGTTTCAACATTGACTTTATTTTGATGTTAAGGTGGACTTCTTTGTTGGTTTGTCAACTTCATTTTACAAAAAAGATCAGATTATGTATTACTTTTGGGTGAAGTGGGAACTGTGAGAACGTCGGAAGTTGTCACTACAACAACTGAGTATTTTGCTGTGAAATGACATTTCATGTTATAGGAGTTTGCATAGTTTTACACTTGTTTTATAATCACAAGTGTACGTTCATTTGACGCTGGAATGACTTATAATAAAGCCAAATAACCATATTGAGAAGATGCGTTACCCATACTAAAAAATGTAAAACCTAAGTAAAGATGTTAGTAATTCTGGAAAATAGTAAAAATGACATATGAAATCTAAAAAACGATAGAGAGAAAGAAAACAATTTCAACATTGCCATCGAATATATTTTTAATTGATAAAAATCGGGGAAAAAACATTGGATAACTGCACAGAAAAATGTTTTAAAAAATGCATTGGGAGTCCAAAAATAACGGCTTGAAAAAATAATTCAAATCTGATCATATTCAGAGTAAGCAGTAAATGTATTTGAGTATAAATTAGAATTTAACCAAGCGGGTCTTTAGTCATAAACATGATTAAAACCCATATGGGAGTAAGCAATAAATATGACAAATGATCAAAAAGTAATATTCATACTAGGGTGGGCCATATTAATTCATAATCTCAATGTAGTAAAATGGTCTTATTTCAAGCAAGTGTAACCATATTAAACTAAAAAAAAAAAATCTAATAATTCTGTAAGCAATAAGGCAGTCATAATTATTGAAAAAAAACATTTAAATTGAATTTAATATTGATAAATAAAAAGAAAATCATTAGATCATTCATTGCATCAAAACCTTTAAGGAAAACAAAATACTGTATCATATTGGCAGTCAAAAATAATAGTGCTTTGAAAATCATTCAAATCTGACTATCATATTCAGAGTAAGCAGTAAATTCATTTGACGATAAAATGAAAATTGAATAGGCGTATTGGTAATTGTAAGCATCAGTTAAAAATTAACATTGGGAGTAAGTATTAACTAATGAAACTCTGATAAATATAACAACTGCATTAGGATTTGTCATTCGCACGTATACACTTGATTGTAAAATAACATTTAAAAGCATATAAGAAATTGTGCATTTCTTCCATGCTGTCCTATTGTAAACAAACGTGAGTAGGCGTGCTTGTAAAATGTGTTTGCACTTAGGCACAAAATGATATAAGATAGACCAAATAACATCTGCTTTATGTTTACCCGCGCAAGCTAATGTGCTCCGAACTGCCTGTTTGACGGCGGATTTATATGGTACCATGTTTTGGCCCATGTTTTGTTAAGTTGCATCTTAATGAATCTGAATGGAATCTCGACTACGGCATGATATTCAGCCTCTTCTTCGTTCTTTCAACATCTTTTACCTCCCTTGAGGACTTGTCTATAAGTGTATATGCGTGTAGTGCATTTCAGGTGTTGCATGGTAACCTGAGATCTGCCGTAGCAACGCATTTCTCCCCTTACCGGCACGCGGGCGCAACATGGCGACGCCCAGCTTCTTCTCCTTCTTCTCCTTGACTAAGCGCCATTCTTTGTGCAGCACAACGACGCGGCGGTGCAGGTGAAAGAGGACATGAAAAAGATGGTCCAGGTGCCCGCGCTGAAAGCAGAGTTGGTTCTCGGCAAGCACAACAGGCTGTTCGGGGTGCCCCTACACGAGCTGCAAGAAAGGGGCCTGATGGAGGATGGTGTCCCCCTGGTTGTGTGCAAAATGGTAGAGCACCTGCGCCACAACGGTGAGGCAAAAACCTAATCCGATCATCTCGTAAGATGATATTTGAATCTTTCCACAGTTATATGTATCCATATAAATGATGGCATCTTACCTTTGGCACGTACAGGATTGAATTTCATATGAAAAATGAGGGTGTATTAGCATATATATTTCTAACCCTAAAGTGAAACTTGTTGACTGAACCAAAATCTGAATGGAATCTCAAAAAGTTAGGTAGCTCTATTATACGGCCCCTTAAGACAAATTTGTAGTGTACTTTTTTGTTTCACCACTAGATGTCAGTACGTGAAAACTGATGATTGTGTCCCACGCTTCAGCGCTCCACCAGGAGGGTTTGTTCCGCGTGAACGGCAGCGTGCGTGCGGTGGAGGCCCTGCGGCAGCGCCTGGAGAGCGACGAGGACGCAGACATTGGCAGCGACATGGACACGTGCACGGTGGCTAGTCTGTTGAAAAAGTTCCTGAGGGATCTCCCGCAAGGCCTGGTGGGGCCTGTCGTGCGAAAGGCGCTGCTGCATTACTACCAAGGTGAGGGGCCGATATACTTGGTTTGGTAATATTCCTTACACGATATGTAGTTGGAAATTTCTGCAAGCTTCCCATGACCAAGTGACCAAGGAATTCACAGTTTGTACAGAGGAAAGATTGGACCTCCATCTTTGAGATAAAAATGAGCTCATCCCACAATTTAACGGTTAGTGCAGCCTTGTACCTTGACATGCTTTTTGTGTCCATAGAGTCTGGCGAAGATTGCTCCTGCTCAGGCCTGAGGGAGCATCTGAAGCACTTACCGGACATCCACTTTAGCCTGCTGCGCTACTTGTGCCACTTCCTCACACAGGTGGAGCGCAATCACCAGGACAACCGCATGAACGCCCAGAACCTCGCCACCGTGTTAGGACCAAGCATCTTCCAGTGAGTGTGAAAATTCAAGATATTTGGCTGTTTGGCCAGCAGGTAGTGCTGTTGCGTCTCAAGCTTGTCTTTTTTTTGGGGCGTGAATTGACCACATTAATATTCAACTTAATTCATTTTAGCTAAGATTATTTTGATTTTGTGTGTAACATTTCAGGATCAGCGTTGGAGTGTGATATTCCTATTCGGATCAGAAATTAACAAAATAGGTGAATATTCAGGGAAAACTAAAACCAGCCTCATGTTAAACGTGCAATAATGTGTCTAGTCAGAAAACGCCGTACGGGACGCAATACAAGCTCATCAAGGTGCGTCCCACGCCTCTTAAATGAATGACAAGTTAGCGGTTTCACAACACATCTGCTTGCTGACCTCTATCACACTCTCAGCATTCTACATGCTGGTTGTGTAAAAATGATAGCCGCAATGCAACCCGCAATACTAAAAACGGTGGGTAAAGTTAAAAAAAAAGATGCATCTGAGGGGCGTATGTTGATTTGTAAGTTTGTATCCCTGTCAAAAATATAATATTTTATGCTGATCAGCCTGTTTTTTTTTTGTTTTTGTTTTTGTTTTTTTTTGGGGGGGGGGGCAGGATTTGTGTGCATATGTGTTGAGGTTATCTAGTACCAGTCACGATTTGATTTTGGAAACAAAATTGGTTCAACTCAAATACACAATACACACGGTCATGAAATTCAAGCGATTTACTCTTGAAAATGCGCAGTTGTGAACCGAAAGTAATTTCAGGTCATAAAGCCTCATTCACATCGAGAACTGGAAGATACTTACAAAAGTGTTCCTTTATTTACGTATTGAAATCTTCAGCTCACCCAGCAAATAAACGAACTGGAGTAGTCGCCTCAAGGAACACACCGAAATTATCTGAGTCCTTTCATACCCTTTTGCTAACCAAAACAGCAACACGTCCCAAAGCGTGTCAGCATGGAATATGATGATGTCACGCGTGCACCGCATTAAGAAAAATGATCAATGTAGACTTGATGTCCGACATTTTTGTCCACGTTTGACCATGTTTATTATTTCTTTCTTTCTTTATCTTCCCTGCGGTCCAGCGTAGATACCGGGCTCGAGGCCCTTAACGAACAGAACATCTGCAACAAGATCCTTGTCCGGCTCATCCAGAACTACCGCGGTGTATTCGAAGCGGACACAAAAGACGGCAAAAAAGAAGACGACGTCATCCCGCTCAAGGTACGTGGTCATTTGGCTGTCATTGTTTGTTGGTGAGAGCGGTACGGCCAACATTATCGGGTGCGTCTTCGAGCGTCTGACCTATGACGCCAACCCCGGCCTATAAACCCAGCGGGACGGCCTCTTACGTAAGCGCAGGCGTAAAAATCGATCGGCGTATTGATCGCAGGAGGTGGACATCTTGTCAGAGGTGGCTCATGTCTTATTTGTCTATCGATCGCCTTGTTTGGCCCGCAGGAAACAACTTGGACAAAACCTCCATCTTAAAAACATCCGTCTTAATATAATAGGCTTTGCACAGATCTGATCAGCTGGATTTGATCGGCGGGTAGTTTAGTTTTCATGCAAAATGGTTTTCGGTTGCAATGTCTTAGTTTGTCAAGGGAGTGACGGCATTTAGATAGATCTAGTTCAGTTGTACAGTATTTAGCTTTTAAGTACACTAGCTTTTCATTTTGTCCGTTCGATTATTCTCAAATATTGACAAACAATTTCTGTTGACCTTATTTGCCGTACATTTTGTCACACTAATCCTAAACGCTTCCAATTTCGGAAAGTCATCCTTCACGGAGACATCTTTATGGGTGATGGATGGAGGGATGCGTTGCGGCACAGTGAAACGTGACCGCTCGCTTGTTCACCAGATGCTGCCATAACCTTTAGGGAAACACTTGCCAAATTGCCTTATGTTAAAACATGTGCGTACACATTAAAAAAAAAAAAAAACGTTGAAAATGTCTGTCCATGCTGTCTCAACTTCAGTCTGACCATGACAACGGCTTATTCCATTTTCTCTATTTTAATTTCAAGTTTATTCGTAATACTACTCCAGTTGTCGAACTAGCTATAGAATAAGGCTGAGCATTAAATCAAATGAATTCAATTCGTTTGTCATTTTGAGAATCAAATATTTCAGAATTAGCCAAATCATGAAATTTTGCAAATCCGAATATTTTGTTTGTACCAGCCATCTTAAGACGCCCCTTGAAAAAATATGAGAAAATTAATAAAGGACCTTTGATTCAATGTCTGAATTAACATTGCAAAATCACGTCTTAGTTAATTTGATAACACAATTATCTTTCACAACAATTATATTTAAAAACATTTTTTTCACAAGTAGAATAATCCGGTTTTTAAAGGTAGGAATTGTACATTACAACGAATAGTTACTAAATTAATTATAGACAAAATATGAACTTTTCACTGCTTAAAAAGGCTAAATAAATGAACCATCCCTTTCAACAAGTTATGCATGGTAAGTTTACGTTACAACTGATTTTAAATCAGTATTCTTTTTGTCTGAAAATTTTCCACAGGATGTTTAGAAAGACTTCTAGATCAATGTTTTGTTAATATCTTCCATTAAAATCATCATCATAGTAATTGGATCAAATCTAGCTCCGGCCATATTGCCTTGCCCTACTATAGTGTTGCCCATAGTTTTGCTGACTACAGTCAGACGAGCGTCACTGAAATAAGCACCGCATTTCCGCACTATAAGGCGCACCTAAAGCCTTAATTTAAAAAAAAAAAAAAAAAAAGCTGACGGTGCGCCTTATGATCCGGTGCGCTTTATATCTGGATCAATATTAAGATTGGGATTCGTTGACGGGAAATGAAGTGATAAAGTAAGCTTTACCTGTTTCTTTTGTGTGTTTACAGTTGAACAAGGTTGCTCACATTGACATTGAGTTATAATTCCAATTGAGAGTTTAGAGTTATTATTTGAATTATTATTGTTCTTACTTTGAATATTACTATATTGGAGGAAAAGTTCCCTGATATAAATGTTGCACTACATGTTATACCTTGCTGTTAAAAGATAAACTGTCACGGGAATCCTCATCAAATAAAACCCAAGACAGTTGTCTATTCATTTTGGGAGTGAATGGAGTTGTCGGAAAGCTGCTTTGTAATCTACTAATAAAGTTTGACTTATATATGTAAAACGTTTTAAAATATGTCATTAATTGGGGGCGCGCCTTATAATCGGGTGCGCGCTATAGTGCGGAAAATACGGTAGTCACATTACATGCGGTTGGAGTCACCTCACTATAGAGTACCATAAAATAAAATGATAAAAAAACAAAAGGGATCAGGAGCCGCACTATCACCTCCTTGGCGTTTTATTGCTATTGCTGGAAGTCATAAGGAACAATTGAAACTAGACTGTCTGGTCTTATTGGGGTTTTTCCATACAATGCATGCGTCGCCACCCCCACCCCCGGGCGCTGCCTACCCGGAAGGCTTTAGCGCTGTTGTTTGCTCGCGACATCCCCAGGTGCGTGTGCCCTTCAAATTCCCTCACATAGGCCCTTTTAACACCCACCATGTGACGCGTGCGGCGCGATTAGCGTGACGCGGGCGGTCCTGTTTATGGAAAAGCTGTTTTTCTGCGTGCGCTCGCGGCTTTGCTGATGTTATCAGCTGACAGCGGCGGGGGACACTTATTCTCACACATCAGTCGTCCAAACAGTCCAGCCCGCGGGTGTAAAACGCCCAGACCGGCCCGCCGCATCATTTTGTGTGGCCTACTGATTTGACTTCAAGTTTTTAGCCTGAAAACCTCCTTTTCTCGACCTTCCTTCCTGCCTTCCCCTCTCCCCTTGGTCCCCTTCCTTCATTCCTTCACGTTCCTTCCTCCTTTATTTCTCCCTTCCTTAATTCACATTTCTTCATTCCTTCTTTCTTTCATTTTCTCTTCCTTCCTTCCTGCCTTCCTGCCTGCCTGCCTGCCTGCCTGCCTTCCTTACCAGCCTTCCTTCCTTCCTTCCTTCCTTCCTTCTTTTTCTCCTTTTCTCTCCTTCCTTCCTTGTCCCTTCCTTCATTCCTTCATGTTCCTTCCTCCTTTATTTCTTCCTTCCATAATTCACATTTCTTCATTCCTTCTTTTTCTTATTTTCCTTCCTTGCTTCTTTTTCTGCTTTTCTCTCCTTCCTTCCTTGTCCCTTCATTCATTCCTTCACATTCCTTCCTCCTTTATTTCTTCTTCCTTAATTCACATTTCTTCATTCCTTCTTTCCTTCTTTTTCTTATTTTCCTTCCTTCCTTCTTTTTCTGCTTTTCTCTCATTCCTTCCTTGTCCCTTCCTTCATTTCTTCCTCCTTTATCTCTTCCTTCCTTAGTTCACATTTCTTCGTTCCTTCTTTCTTTCCTTTTCTCTCCTTCCTTCCTTCACATTTCTTTGTTTTTCTCTCATTTTCTCTCCTTCCTTCACCTTCCTTCCTTCCTTTTTTCTCCCATTTTCTCTCCTTCCTTCACTGCTTCCTTCCTTCCTTCCTTGTCTCTCCATCCTTCACATTCCTTCATTCCTTTTTCTCACCTTTCCTTCATATTTCTTCCATCCTTTTTTCTCTCTTTTTCTTCCTTCCTTCCTCCCTTCCTTCCGTCCTTCTTTCCAAACTTTTAAAAATTTTGGAGGAAAAAAAAAACATTTTTTTTGTTCCCAATCTCTCTTTTGAACAGTTATTACCAGCTTCTAATCTCAAAACCTAGGTAAGTGTGTGAGGAACACGCTTAAAATTGATTCGACCCCCTGACAGAAAGTATAACTACAACGTGGCCCATGACAAAAATGAGTTTGACACCCCCGTTCTAGTCACTCAGTTGAAAGCATTTTAGATGACAATATTTTAATGTTTTTAATGTCATTAAACATTTTCATTATATATATAATTCATTATATGAAGTCATTTACAGGATTATTACGTTTGAACTTGAAAATATTCCAATTTAATTCTTAAAAATATAGAATTTTTAATTTAAGTAAAATCAACTTTAAAATAAATTACTTTTTTTTATACTACTATTACTACAATGTGGAGAAAAAATATTCTTCACTCATTTAACATTTTGGATTTTAGTTAGACAGTCGTACACTTAGTTAGCTATATTAAGCATGAAGAAATTCATATTTTGTCCATAATTGAGTTGATAGTTAAATTATTCTTCATGTGCAAATTAGTATCATTAAAACCTCATATTTTCCATTTGTTGTTGACTAAAAAATGGCATCAAATGCTCAAGGCTCGGACCACAATCATTGCTTACCTGTTTTCAGGGTTTTTGTCATGTGACGTTTGCAAGTTGTCCCTTTTACAACAGTGATTACTTTATTATCGTTTTTAAAACGTCACTGAGCCGGATCTTTTATTGTTTTTGCAAAGGTTGGATATAGTCTTACAGAACCTCAATGCCAAGCCACCAACAGCACACATGAGAGGCCAAGGAAGAGGAAGGTACGTTACACATGTTATTCATTTAAATGCTTTACCGCTCATCTGCTTCTTTTCCTTTCCATTGGCTATTTCCTGCTTTCTTATCTTTATACCTTTATATTTATGTATCAGCCCTAATCAGGAGATGGTCACATGACTGATGGTGTTTGGCAGCAGGAAGTAAAAGATCAGAAAACGTTTTTTTTTTTGGTTACTCTATTGGAAATGCTATTAGGGAGATAAAATTGTTTTTGTCGTATAATTCTACATGGTTCCTATGTGTCTAAATAGCATACCTTTGTTTTTTTTAATCAAAATATTCCATGAATATAACTATACACCTTACGATGTATTAATTAAGCCGTTTTAAGCATGCTTCTAAACCAAAGTGAGAAGTAAAAAATAAGAAGAAAAGCCTGAAGAGGAAATCCATGCATGTTCATAGACTTCCTCCGTGCAAGATGTTTTTTGCAGTTCAATTGTTGCAACGTAGTCTGAAGTCTAAACGCCCCATAGTGTATTACTAATGCTGAGATGCATTTCCCCGGAAATCTGTCAAATTTGGAAAAAAAATCAGAATTGGACACCTTCAGGAGCAGTCACCCTAAGTATGTATTGATTATTATACTGATCTCCTAAATCAATCAGTTATTAGTGCAGAAAATTGCCTATTAATGTGAAGCAATAATCCAACTGTCAAATTAAAATAAGAAAAAAGTAAACATTGATTACAGTTGAAAAAACAAAATTCCTGGCTTTAACCCCCTTAATGATTAATGAGATGATTAATCGTCGCTACGCGTATTAACTTTACACTTATGAACTCCATGAAAGCTGACGCTCAAGGCCAAACATATCCTTGAGTTATTTTCCGGCCATAAAAAATATCTTTTCATATCGTCGCTGTGGGAGATTAGCATTGATACGAATACACACACACGCACACACACACAAATATTAGTTTTAAAGCTCTCCAGATCATCTGAGCTACCAAATACCAAATATTCAGTTGATGTCTCTATATATATATAGATATAGATAGATAGATAGATAGATAGATAGATAGATAGATACACACTACACAATAATGCATATATTACATTTAATTGGTCTTAATATTCATTGTCTCTGGGTGTCCCCCACCTACTGCCCAAAGTCAGCAGGGATAGGTACCAGCAAACCTGCTACCCTTGTGAGGATAAGTGGCTCTAGAAAATGGAAATGGATGATTTTATTTCATGAAACCCTCACTTTGCATGCCACCAGGCCACGAGTGCAGTGGTACAAATCAAGTTTTAGCGGCGGAGCACAAAAGGACAAATACAAAGACAAACTACAATACAAAAACAATATATTTGGAAACTCCTTTAAATTCAAATAATCCCAAACTCATGAATACATGTTGGACAGAAATTTAAGCTATTCACTCTTGATAATTACAGGTTATAAACAATTGTCCACATAATAACGCTTACTGAAAAAATACCAAGGTGTGCAAAGTTGAGCAAAAGGTGAACAATAACACTGTATTAAACCTATTGTTTGGATTTTTTTTTTTTTGCCAAATAATGTCATCAAAATTTCTTTTTGCGTCATTATGTACCTGCAATAAGAATTTCTAACAGATGAAATAAAAACACTCAATTGGAGGATGCTTCCAAACCTTTGCCTGGTACTGCCTGATTGAAACATGGGTCATTGGAAGGCCTGCGGTGCTCGTGGGTAAAAGAAATATTTAGACGAATCAATACCGCAGCCAGGAAGAATGGGAATTGGGAGCGGGTCGACCCGAAGAAACGGCAGCGTTGGCGCTAATGACAATAATTGGAATGAATAAGAGTTGGCTCGATTGCAGGCGTTTAGCAAAGCCCCGAATGGAAATAGCCCTCTGATAATTGGCTTTTAGCCCAACCCAACGCATCGAGCGTTTCGACATCCGTCGTTAAGCATGCCATCAGAGGCGTTTCGTGCATTAGTCATTAATCACACATCGGGGGGCGAGTTCGCTTAGCTTGTCCTTGTTGGTGTGAATAATGCAAAAAGGTCCATGTTGCAAAGTAGCCGTGGTCAGGTTACGCTTCTTCACTTACAACACAATCGGCGGGTCGCTCCGACTCAAACCGCTTCGGGTCAGCCAGGTAAATCAAAATTCAATTGAATTTTTTTTGTTTTTTTTGTTAATGGCGTCTCCTTTGCCGTTAATTTCTCGCCAGCCTCTATAGCAAACCTTGAATGCCTGTTTGATTGCATTCTGAAAAACGTTTTGGTTTTTTTTGCGTGTGTTGACGCATCAATGGCTTCACATAGCGCCTGTGCCTTGACCGTCACTTTACTTTTTGGTTTTCATAAAACAGGTGAGGAAAGCCAAGACCGATGAGGGCTCCCCCCGAATTCCCATCCGAGCCGAGCGCCCGCTCCCAATTCCCCCGCCCGGCGGTCGGGGGAACCTCGGCATACCAGTTATGGTGCCTCTGAGGTGCACCAGCCCCACTGAGGTGATGGAGATGACGCGCGGGGACACCCCCTGCCCTGCATGTTTAGATGGCAACCTGGAATTCAGGTAGGACGATACACAACACATTTTCTATAGGCTAAAAATAATACGTCATTTGTTTTCGAAGGAAAAAAAATGATAAATCAGCAAACTAATCTGTTTGTGGTTTGATAAAACCAACAAAAATTGTTTTCTGAAAAAGGAACACATTTTTTTTATACCAAGGAGGAAAAAAAATATTGTTTGTTTGACCCCCCTAAAAATTGCACAAATTGTGGTTAATGTGTTTTTAATTTGATCTACTGTACCATATGTAGAGTGCTTTTGTCAAAAAAAGTGTGTAGATTTGTTTTCTTTTTTCATATTTTTTGTGGTCATTGGAATTATTAATATTATCTAATATAATGAACTCAATTATATAATCTATTTTTATGATATATATGGGCTGTGAAAACTAAATTTAACTTGAGTTTGCAGCAAAACTTAGGAGAGTCACCGGCACAAAAATGGACAAATACCGTATTTCTCTGTGTACAAATCGACCTTGTGCATCAGTCAACTTAAAAAACGAGAGATCACCGTAATCACAATTCACTATGGAAAATGTGATGAATTGGTATTTTTGTCCGTATATTTTTGTTTAATCCACAACTGACTGAAAATCCAAATGTTGTTCTACTCCTTTTTATTTCAAAGTTGTTCAAATCACACCCACCCAGGTGCTGTTTTAGCTTGACTGTTTTGTGCAGGGAAAGGGGTGAAAGGTGAGTGTTTGACAGCAATCAGGAATCTAAAGCTTGAGCTCCAGGGCCTTGAGCCCGAGGCATGCGCACAAGCCTATTATAAGCATCGGAAACTGAAACCGTGTCGGTGCCTTTCACGCAGAACTGCGACACAGGAAAAAGCCGGCTTTGATGGGCTGTGTGAAAGGGGCTATTGATCCAATTGCTCCAAGACTGCCCCAGAAGCAGAAACGAATCATGGATGACGTTGTATCTCCCTGCCGCAAAAGCCATGCTGACAAAATGTGTCTTTGAAAAGCCCACAGTAGGAAAGCATCTTCAGATGTTGGGTAAATAAAAAATACTGCTGTGCATGTTAAATGACAACACTGCACCACATAATGGGGATGAAGACAATCTGAGGTAGTGACCATACCTGTGTATAAGCGTAATGGAAAATTCTGCAACCGGGGTGTGACATTTAAAACTTGACCCACACTTCTCCCACCCTCATGCGCTGAAACCTCTCAAATATGACCTACAGCACAAAGTAGACGTCGCAGTCCGCAACGACTATTTTATGGTATATTCAAAAGGTTTTGTCTAAAAATCATCCGATACACAACGATCTGGTGACAGGATCTCGGAGAACTTTCCGCTTTGCAATGACATCACGCTGCCTTGTGTCATTGCTTCGATTAGCAGTGCAGAAAATCAATATTACCTTTGAACCGGACTTCCTAATGCGTTTAAACGTCGAATCTCAAAGGACTGATTGAACATTGGGCTGAGCAGAGTGCCGACAACAAGCACGTTCCTTAACCATCTTACCGCTGACCTTAGTGTGTGTATTGACTTGTCCTGTATCATATTTTTTGCGTTCTGTAATAGAGTTGCACAGAACTGGAGTTGAGACCCCGAGTAGGTCATCGGTGAGGGTTTTGATTTTGGCAGAGGTAGGCCGTCCATCGGTCACTGATGAATGACAGACCGGCAAAGGTTTGTCAAATGTTCACCTGTCGTGGTGATGAAGTGATGACAAGTGTGGGTATAAAAAAAAAACAACTGACCGACCATTTAGGCCTGATCAATTAATCAGATGGCCGATTAAATCAGCTGATTATGGCCCTTTAAACATAGCAAAATTATGTTTTTAAAACTTCATTATAAGGCGCACCCTCAATGAATGACATGTTATAAAACTTTTTCCATAAATAAGGCGCACCGGATTATAAGGCTCACCTTCAATTAATGACACATTTTAAAACTTTTTCAATCACAATATAGTAATACTCAAAGTAATAACAATAATAACTCAAATAATAACTCTAAACTCTCAATAGCATAATAAGTCAATGTCAATATGGCCAACCTTGTTCAACTGTAAACACACAAAAGAAACAGGTAAAGCTTACTTTAGTTCATCCCCCATCTAGGAATCTCAATCTCAATATTGATCCATATATAAGGCACGCCTGATTATAAGGCGCACCATCAGCTTTTTAAAAAAATTAAGGCTTTTAGGTGTGCCTTATAGTGCAGAAAATACGGTAGGTTTGTCCAAGTCCTGACCGCTTTAAAACACTTGATACACCAGATCTCCTCATATACTGGACAGTATTTAAAGAGTCACGTGGAAGATCGCAACAGTAAATCTTCAGGGCATTCCTCTTGTCGGATTGTATTCACGGAGCAGCGTACAGAACGGCCGGGGGACTCCAGTAAAGTGCGTCAGCAGTCCGTGCTC